>NW_027490720.1:0-66910 GCF_050948175.1 Xylocopa sonorina | reverse complement strand
ATGCTTCTTAAAACGCGATATCGCATCTCACTCCAATGTTTCATGATAACATATAATATTCATTGGGGAGTGTCATGTATATCTCGTATTCACTTCAAAAGAATGTAAATGCGACACTTCCATGCTAGGGAATAACGTTTCCATATGTCTACGTATCGTAGCAATAGATTTCTAATGCTTCTTAGAACGCGATATCGCATCTCACTTCTATGTTTCATGATAAGATATGATATTCATTGCGAAGTGTCATGTATACCTCGTATTCACTTCAAAAGAACGTAAATAAGTCACTTTCATGTTAGGAAATATCGTTTGCAGATGTCTACGTATCGTAGCAATAGAGTTCTAATGCTTCTTAGAACGCGATATCGCATCTCACTTCTATGTTTCATGGTAAGATATAATATTCATTGCGAAGTGTCATGTATACCTCGTATTCACTTCAAAAGAATGTAAATGCGACACTTACATGCTAGGAAATAGCATTTGCAGATGTCTACGTATCGCAGCAATGGAGTTCTAGTGCTTCATAAATCGCGATATCGCATCTCACATCTATGTTTCATTATAAGATATAATAATCATTGCGATGTGTCATGTATACCTCGTATTCACTTCAAAAGAATGTAAATGCGACACTTACATGCTAGGAAATAGCGTTTGCAGATGTCCACGTATCGTAGCAATAGAGTTCTAATGCTTCTTAAAACGAGATGTCACATTTCATTTCTATGTTTCGTGATAAGATATAATATACATGGTAGAGTGTTACGTATACCTCGTATTCACTTCAAATGATTGTAAATGCGCCACTTCCTTTCAAGGAAATAGCGTTCCCAGATGTCTACGTATCGAAGCAATAGAGTTCTAATGTTTCTTAAATAGCGATATCGCATCCCATTTCTATGTTTCATGATAAGATATAATATTCATTGCGAAGTGTCATGTATATCTCGTATTCACATCAGAAGAATGTAAATGCGACACTTCCATGCTAGGAAATAGCGTTTGCAGATGTCTACGTATCGTAGCAATAGAGTTCTAATGCTTCTTAATACGAGATGTCGCATCTCATTTCTATGTTTCGTGATAAGATATAATATTCATTGCGGAATGTTATGTATACCTCGTATTCACTTCAAAAGAATTTAAATGCGACACTTCCTTGCTAGGAAATATTGTTTGCAGATGTCTACGTATCGTAGCAATAGAGTTCTAATGCTTCTTAAAACGAGAAGTCGTATTTCATTTCTATGCTTCGTAATAAGATATAATATTCATTGCGGAATGTTATGTATACCTCGTATTATCTTCAAAAGAATGTAAATGCGGCACTTCCATGCTAGGAAATAGCGTTTGCAGATGTCTACGTATCGTAGCAATAGAGTTCTAATGCTTCTTAAAATGAGAAGTCGTATTTCATTTCTATGTTTCATGATAAGATATAATATTGATTATGGAGTGTCATGTATACCTCGTATTCACTTCAAATGAATGTAAATGCGACACTTTCATGCTAGGAAGTAGCGGTTGCAGATGTCCAAGTATCGTAGCAATAGGGTTCTAATGCTTCTTAAGACGCGATATCTCATCTCACTTCTATGTTATATGATAAGATATAATATTCATTGCGAAGTGTCATGTATACCGCGATTTCTCTTCACAAGAATGTAAATGCGACACTTCCTTGATAGGAAATAGCGTTTGCAGATGTCTACGTATTGTAGCAATAGAGTGCTAATGCTTCTCAAAACGCGATATAGCACCTCATTCCTATGTTTCATGATAAGATATAATATTCATTGCGAAGTGTCATGTATATCTCGTATTCACTTCAAACGAATGTAAATGCGACACTTCCATGCTAGGAAATAGCGTTTGCAGATGTCTACGTATCGTAGCAATAGAGTTCTAATGCTTCTCAAAACGCGATATGGCACCTCATTCCTATGTTTCATGATAAGATATAATATTCATTGCGAAGTGTCATGTATATCTCGTATTCACATCAAATGAATGTAAATGCGACACTTCCATGCTAGGAAATAGCGTTTGCAGATGTCTACGTATCGTAGCAATAGAGTTCTAATGCTTCTTAAAACGCGATATCGCATCTCATTCCTATGTTTCATGATAAGATATAATATTCATTGCGAAGTGTCATGTATATCTCGTATTCACTTCAAACGAATGTAAATGCGACACTTCCATGCTAGGAAATAGCGTTTGCAGATGTCTACGTATCGTAGCAATAGAGTTCTAATGCTTCTTAGAACGCGATATCGCATCTCACATTTATGTTTCATGATAAGATATAATATTCATTGCGAAGTGTCAATATACCTCATATTCACTTCAAAAGAATGTAAATGCGACACTTCCATGCTAGGAAATAGCGTTTGCAGATGTCTACGTATCGTAGCAATAGAGTTCTAGTGCTCCTTAGAACGCGATATCGCATCTCACTTCTATGTTTCATGATAAGATATAATATTCATTGCGAAGTGTCATGTATACCTCGTATTCACTTCAAAAGAACGTAAATAAGACACTTCCATGCTTGGAAATAGCGTTTGCAGATGTCTACGTATCGTAGCAATAGAGTTCTAATGCTCCTTAAAATGCGATATCGCATCTCACTTCTATGTTTCATGATAAGGTATAATATTCATTGCGAAGTGTCATGTATATCTCGTATTCACTTCAAACGAATGTAAATGCGGCACTTCCATGCTAGGAAGTAGCGTTTGCAGATGTCTACGTATCGTAGCAATAGAGTTCTAATGCTTCTTAATACGCGATATCGCATCTCACTGCTATGTTTCATGAGAAGATATAATATTCATTGCGAAGTGTCATGTATATCTCGTATTCACATCAAAAGAATGTAAATGCGACACCTCCATGCTAGGAAATAGCGTTTGCAGATGTCTACGTATCGTAGCAATAGAGTTCTAATGCTTCTTAAAACGCGATATCGCATCTCATTCCTATGTTTCATGATAAGATATAATATTCATTGCGAAGTGTCATGTATATCTCGTATTCACATCAAAAGAATGTAAATGCGACACTTCCATGCTAGGAAATAGCGTTTGCAGATGTCTACGTATCGCAGCAATAGAGTTCCAATGCTTCCTAAAACGCGATATCGCATCTCCCTTCTATGTTTCATGATAAGGTATAATATTCATTGCGAAGTGTCATGTATACCTCGTATTCACTTCAAATGAATGTAAATGCGACACTTCCATGCTAGGGAATAGCCTTTGCAGATGTCTACGTATCGTAGCAATAGAGTTCTAATGCTTCTTAGAACGCGATATCGCATCTCACTTTTATGTTTCATGATAAGATATAATATTCATTGCGAAGTGTCATGTATACCTCATATTCACTTCAAAAGAATGTAAATGCGACACTTCCATGCTAGGAAATAGCGTTTGCAGATGTCTACGTATCGTAACAATAGAGTTCTAATGATTCTCAAAACGCGATATAGCACCTCATTCCTATGTTTCATGATAAGATATAATATTCATTGCGATGTGTCATGTATATCTCGTATTCACATCAAAAGAATGTAAATGCGACACTTCCATGCTAGGGAATAGCCTTTGCAGATGTCTACGTATCGTAGCAATAGAGTTCTAATGCTTCTTAAAACGCGATATCGCATCTCATTCCTATGTTTCATGATAAGATATAATATTCATTGCGATGTGTCATGTATACCTCGTATTCACTTCAAAAGAATGTAAATGCGTCACTTCCATGCTAGGAAATAGCGTTTGCTAATGTCTACGTATCGTAGCAATAGAGTTCTAATGCTTCTTATAACGAGATGCCTCATTTCATTTCTATGTTCCGTGATAAGATATAATATTCATTGTGGAGTGTCATGTATACCTCGTATTCATTTCAAATGAATGTAAATGCGACACTTTCATGCTAGGAAGTAGCGGTTGCAGATGTCCACGTATCGTAGCAATAGGGTTCTAATGCTTCTTAAGACGCGATATCGCATCTCACTTCTATGTTATATGATAAGATATAATATTCATTGCGAAGTGTCATCTATATCTCGTATTCACTTCAAACGAATGTAAATGCGACACTTCCATGCTAGGAAATAGCGTTTGCAGATGTCTACGTATCGCAGCAATAGAGTTCCAATGCTTCCTAAAGCGCGATATCGCATCGCCCTTCTATGTTTCATGATAAGGTATAATATTCATTGCCAAGTGTCATGTATACCTCGTATTCACTTCAAATGAATTTAAATATGACACTTCCATGCTAGGAAATAGCGTTTGCAGATGTCTACGTACCGTAGCAATAGAGTAATAATGCTTCTTAAAACGTGATATCGCATCTCACTGCTATGATTCATGAGAAGATATAATATTCATTATGGAGTGTTATGTATACCTCGTACTCACTTCAAAAGAATGTAAATGCGACCCTTCCATCCTGGGAAATAGCGTTTGCAGATGTCTACGTATCGTAGCAATAGAGTTCTAGTGCTTCTTAGAACGCGATATCGCATCTCACTTCTATGTTTCATGATAAGATATAATATTCATTGCGAAGTGTCATGTATACCTCGTATTCACTTTCAAAAGAACGTAAATAAGACACTTCCATGCTAGGAAATAGCGTTTGCAGATGTCTACGTATCGTAGCAATAGAGTTCTAATGCTCCTTAAAACGCGATATCGCATCTCACTTCTATGTTTCATGATAAGATATAATATTCATTGCGAAGTGTCATGTATACCTCGTATTCACTTTCAAAAGAACGTAAATAAGACACTTCCATGCTAGGAAATAGCGTTTGCAGATGTCTACGTATCGTAGCAATAGAGTTCTAGTGCTTCTTAGAACGCGATATCGCATCTCACCTCTATGTTTCATGATAAGATATAATATTCATTGCGAAGTGTCATGTATACCTCGTATTCACTTCAAAAGAACGTAAATAAGACACTTTCATGCTAGGAAATAGCGTTTGCAAATGTCTACGTATCGTAGCAATAGAGTTCTAATGCTCCTTAAAACGCGATATCGCATCTCACTTCTATGTTTCATGATAAGATATAATACTCATTGCGAATTGTCATGTATACCTCGTATTCACTTCAAAAGAATGTAAATATGACACTTCCATGCTAGGAAATAGCGTTTGCAGATGTCTACGTACCGTAGCAATAGAGTAATAATCCTTCTTAAAACGAGATGTCGCATCTCACTGCTATGTTTCATGATAAGATATAATATTCATTATGGAGTGATATGTATAACTCGTACTCACTTCAAAAGAATGTAAATGCGACCCTTCTATGCTAGGGAATAGCCTTTGCAGATGTCTACGTATCGTAGCAATAGAGTTCTAATGCTTCTTAGAACGCGATATCGCATCTCACATTTATGTTTCATGATAAGATATAATATTCATTGCGATGTGTCATGTATACCTCGTATTCACTTCAAAAGAATGTAAATGCGACACTTCCATGCTAGGAAATAGCGTTTGCAGATGTCTACGTATCGTAGCAATAGAGTTCTAATGCTTCTTAAAACGCGATATCGCATCTCTCTTCTATGTTTCATGATAAGGTATAATATTCATTGCGAAGCGTCATGTATACCTCATATTCACATCAAAAGAACGTAAATGCGACACTTCCATGCTAGGAAATAGCGTTTGCAGATGTCTACGTATCGCAGCAATAGAGTTCGAATGCTTCCTAAAACGCGATATCGCATCTCCCTTCTATGTTTCATGATAAGGTATAATATTCATTGCGAAGTGTCATGTATACCTCGTATTCACTTCAAATGCATGTAAATGCGACACTTCCATGCTAGGAAATAGCGTTTGCAGATGTCTACGTATCGTAGCAATAGAGTTCTAATGCTTCTTATAACGAGATGCCTCATTTCATTTCTATGTTCCGTGATAAGATATAATATTCATTGTGGAGTGTCATGTATACCTCGTATTCACTTCAAATGAATGTAAATGCGACACTTTCATGCTAGGAAGTAGCGGTTGCAGATGTCCAAGTATCGTAGCAATTGGGTTCTAATGCTTCTTAAGACGCGATATCTCATCTCACTTCTATGTTATATGATAAGATATAATATTCATTGCGAAGTGTCATGTATACCGCGATTTCTCTTCACAAGAATGTAAATGCGACACTTCCTTGATAGGAAATAGCGTTTGCAGATGTCTACGTATTGTAGCAATAGAGTTCTAATGCTTCTCAAAACGCGATATAGCACCTCATTCCTATGTTTCATGATAAGATATAATATTCATTGCGAAGTGTCATGTATATCTCGTATTCACTTCAAACGAATGTAAATGCGACACTTCCATGCTAGGAAATAGCGTTTGCAGATGTCTACGTATCGTAGCAATAGAGTTCTAATGCTTCTCAAAACGCGATATAGCACCTCATTCCTATGTTTCATGATAAGATATAATATTCATTGCGAAGTGTCATGTATATCTCGTATTCACATCAAATGAATGTAAATGCGACACTTCCATGCTAGGAAATAGCGTTTGCAGATGTCTACGTATCGTAGCAATAGAGTTCTAATGCTTCTTAAAACGCGATATCGCATCTCATTCCTATGTTTCATGATAAGATATAATATTCATTGCGAAGTGTCATGTATATCTCGTATTCACTTCAAACGAATGTAAATGCGACACATCCATGCTAGGAAATAGCGTTTGCAGATGTCTACGTATCGTAGCAATAGAGTTCTAATGCTTCTTAGAACGCGATATCGCATCTCACATTTATGTTTCATGATAAGATATAATATTCATTGCGAAGTGTCATGTATACCTCGTACTCACTTCAAAAGAATGTAAATGCGACCCTTCCATGCTAGGAAATAGCCTTTGCAGATGTCTACGTGTCGTAACAATAGTGTTCTAATGCTTCTTAAAACGAGATGCCGCATCTCATTTCTATGTTTCATGATAAGATATAATATTCAGTGCGAAGTGTTACGTATACTTCGTATTCACTTCAAAAGGATGTAAGTGCGACACTTCCTTGCTAGGAAATTGCGTTTCCAGACGACTACGTATGGAAATAATAGAGTTCTAATACATCTTAAAACGAGATGTCGCATCGCATTTCTATGTTTCATGATAAGATATAATATTCATTGCGAAGTGTCATGTATACCTCGTATTCACATCAAAAGAATGTCAATGCGACACTTACATGCTAGGAAATAGCGTTTGCAGATGTCTACGTATCGTAGCAAGGGAGATCTAATGCTTCTTAAAACGCGATATCGCATCTAACACCTATGTTTCATGATAAGATATAATAATCATTGCGATGTGTCATGTATACGTCGTATTCACTTCAAAAGAATGTAAATGCGACACTTACATGCTAGTAAATAGCGTTTGCAGATGTCTACGTATCGCAGCAATAGAATTCTAATGCTTTATAAAACGAGATGTCGCGTTTCATTTCTATGTTTCTTGGTAAGATATAATATTCATTGTAGAGTATTATGTATACCTCGTATTCACTTCAAATGAATGTAAATGCGACACTTCCTTGCTAGGAAATAGGGTTTGCAGATGTCTACGTATCGTAGCAAGAGAGTCCTAAAGCTTCTTAGAACGCGATATCGCATCTCACTTCCATGTTTCATGATAAGATATAATATTCATTGCGAAGTGTCATGTATACCTCGTACTCACTTCAAAAGAATGTAAATGCGACCCTTCCATGCTAGGAAATAGCCTTTGCAGATGTCTACGTATCGTAGCAGTAGAGTTCTAATGCTTCCTAAACCGCGATATCGCATCTCTCCTCTATGTTTCATGATAAGGTATAATATTCATTGCGATGTGTCATGTATACCTCGTATTCACTTCAAAAGAATGTAAATGCGACACTTCCATGCTAGGAAATAGCGTTTGCAGATGTCTACGTATCGTAGCAATAGATTTCTAATGCTTCTCAAAACGCGATATAGCACCTCATTCCTATGTTTCATGATAAGATATAATATTCATTATGGAGTGTTATGTATACCTCGTACTCACTTCAAAAGAATGTAAATGCGACACTTACATGCTAGGAAATAGCGTTTGCAGATGTCTACGTATCGTAGCAATAGAGTTCTAATGCTTCTTAAAATGAGAAGTCGTATTTCATTTCTATGTTTCATGATAAGATATAATATTGATTATGGAGTGTTATGTATACCTCGTATTCACTACAAAAGAATGTAAATGCGACCCTTCCATGCTTGGAAATAGCCTTTGCAGATGTCTACGCATCACAGCAATAGAGTACTAATGCTTCTTAAAACGAGATGTCGTATTTCATTTCTATGTTTCGTAATAAGATATAATATTCATTGTGTAATGTTATGTATACCTCGTATAGACTTCAATGGAATGTAAGTGCGACATTTCCTTGCTAGGAAATATTGTTTGCAGATGTCTACGTATATTAGCAATAGAGTTCTAATGCTTCTCAAAACGCGATATAGCACCTCATTCCAATGTATCATGATAAGATATAATATTCATTGCGGAGTGTCATGTATATCTCGTATTCACTTCAAAAGAATGTAAATGCGACACTTCCATGCTAGGAAGTAGCGTTTGCAGATGTCTACATATCGTAGCAATAGAGTTCTAATGCTTCCTAAAACGCGATATCGCATCTCACTTCTATGTTTCATGATAAGATATAATATTCATTGCGAAGTGTCATGTATACTTCGTATTCACTACAAAAGAATGTAAATGCGATACTTCCATGCTAGGAAATAGCGTTTGCAGATGTCTAGGTATCGTAGCAATAGAGTTCTAATGCTTCTTAAAACGCGATATCGCATCTCACTCCAATGTTTCATGATAACATATAATATTCATTGGGAAGTGTCATGTATATCTCGTATTCACTTCAAAAGAATGTAAATGCGACACTTCCATGCTAGGGAATAACGTTTCCATATGTCTACGTATCGTAGCAATAGATTTCTAATGCTTCTTAGAACGCGATATCGCATCTCACTTCTATGTTTCATGATAAGATATGATATTCATTGCGAAGTGTCATGTATACCTCGTATTCACTTCAAAAGAACGTAAATAAGTCACTTTCATGCTAGGAAATAGCGTTTGCAGATGACTACGTATCGTAGCAATAGAGTTCTAATGCTTCTTAGAACGCGATATCGCATCTCACTTCTATGTTTCATGGTAAGATATAATATTCATTGCGAAGTGTCATGTATACCTCGTATTCACTTCAAAAGAATGTAAATGCGACACTTACATGCTAAGAAATAGCATTTGCAGATGTCTACGTATCGCAGCAATAGAGTTCTAATGCTTCTTAGAACGCGATATCGCATCTCACATCTATGTTTCATGATAAGATATAATATTCATTGCGAAGTGTCATGTATACTTCGTATTCACATGACAAGAATGTAAATGCGACGCTTCCATGCTAGGAAATAGCGTTTGCAGATGTCTACGTGTCGTAACAATAGTGTTCTAATGCTTCTTAAAACGAGATGCCGCATCTCATTTCTATGTTTCATGATAAGATATAATATTCAGTGCGAAGTGTTATGTATACTTCGTATTCACTTCAAAAGGATGTAAGTGCGACACTTCCTTGCTAGGAAATTGCGTTTCCAGACGACTACGTATGGAAATAATAGAGATCTAATACATCTTAAAACGAGATGTCGCATCGCATTTCTATGTTTCATGATAAGATATAATATTCATTGCGAAGTGTCATGTATACCTCGTATTCACATCAAAAGAATGTAAACGCGACACTTACATGCTAGGAAATAGCGTTTGCAGATGTCTACGTATCGTAGCAAGGGTGATCTAATGCTTCTTAAAACGCGATATCGCATCTCACACCCATGTTTCATGATAAGATATAATAATCATTGCGATGTGTCATGTATACCTCGTATTCACTTCAAAAGAATGTAAATGCGACACTTACATGCTAGGAAATAGCGTTTGCAGATGTCCACGTATCGTAGCAATAGAGTTCTAATGCTTCTTAAAACGAGATGTCACATTTCATTTCTATGTTTCGTGATAAGATATAATATACATGGTAGAGTGTTACGTATTCCTCGTATTCACTTCAAATGATTGTAAATGCGCCACTTCCTTTCAAGGAAATAGCGTTCCCAGATGTCTACGTATCGAAGCAATAGAGTACTAATGCTTCTTAAAACGAGATGTCGTATTTCATTTCTATGTTTCGTAATAAGATATAATATTCATTGTGTAATGTTATGTATACCTCGTATAGACTTCAATGGAATGTAAGTGCGACATTTCCTTGCTAGGAAATATTGTTTGCAGATGTCTACGTATATTAGCAATAGAGTTCTAATGCTTCTCAAAACGCGATATAGCACCTCATTCCAATGTATCATGATAAGATATAATATTCATTGCGGAGTTTCATGTATATCTCGTATTCACTTCAAAAGAATGTAAATGCGACACTTCCATGCTAGGAAGTAGCGTTTGCAGATGTCTACATATCGTAGCAATAGAGTTCTAATGCTTCCTAAAACGCGATATCGCATCTCACTTCTATGTTTCATGATAAGATATAATATTCATTGCGAAGTGTCATGTATACTTCGTATTAACTACAAAAGAATGTAAATGCGACACTTCCATGCTAGGAAATAGCGTTTGCAGATGTCTACGTATCGTAGCAATAGATTTCTAATGCTTCTTAAAACGCGATATCGCATCTCACTTCTATGTTTCATGATAAGATAAAATATTCATTGCGAAGTGTTATGTACACATCGTATTCACTTCAAAAGAATGTAAATGCGACACATCCATGCTAGGAAATAGCGTTTGCAGATGTCTAGGTATCGTAGCAATAGAGTTCTAATGCTTCTTAAAACGCGATATCGCATCTCACTCCAATGTTTCATGATAACATATAATATTCATTGGGAAGTGTCATGTATATCTCGTATTCACTTCAAAAGAATGTAAATGCGACACTTCCATGCTAGGGAATAACGTTTCCATATGTCTACGTATCGTAGAAATAGATTTCTAATGCTTCTTAGAACGCGATATCGCATTTCACTTCTATGTTTCATGATAAGATATGATATTCATTGCGAAGTGTCATGTATACCTCGTATTCACTTCAAAAGAACGTAAATAAGTCACTTTCATGCTAGGAAATAGCGTTTGCAGATGTCTACGTATCGTAGCAGTAGAGTTCTAATGCTTCTTAGAACGCGATATCGCATCTCACTTCTATGTTTCATGGTAAGATATAATATTCATTGCGAAGTGTCATGTATACCTCGTATTCACTTCAAAAGAATGTAAATGCGACACTTACATGCTAAGAAATAGCATTTGCAGATGTCTACGTATCGCAGCAATAGAGTTCTAATGCTTCTTAGAACGCGATATCGCATCTCACATCTATGTTTCATGATAAGATATAATATTCATTGCGAAGTGTCATGTATACTTCGTATTCACATGACAAGAATGTAAATGCGACGCTTCCATGCTAGGAAATAGCGTTTGCAGATGTCTACGTGTCGTAACAATAGTGTTCTAATGCTTCTTAAAACGAGATGCCGCATCTCATTTCTATGTTTCATGATAAGATATAATATTCAGTGCGAAGTGTTATGTATACCTCGTATTCACATCAAAAGAATGTAAACGCGACACTTACATGCTAGGAAATAGCGTTTGCAGATGTCTACGTATCGTAGCAAGTGTGATCTAATGCTTCTTAAAACGCGATATCGCATCTCACACCCATGTTTCATGATAAGATATAATAATCATTGCGATGTGTCATGTATACCTCGTATTCACTTCAAAAGAATGTAAATGCGACACTTACATGCTAGGAAATAGCGTTTGCAGATGTCTACGTATCGCAGCAATAGAATTCTAATGCTTTATAGAACGAGATGTCGCATTTCATTTCTATGTTTCTTGGTAAGATATAATATTCATTGTAGAGTATTATGTATACCTCGTATTCACTTCAAATGAATGTAAATGCGACACTTCCTTGCTAGGAAATAGGGTTTGCAGATGTCTACGTATCGTAGCAAGAGAGTCCTAAAGCTTCTTAGAACGCGATATCGCATCTCACTTCCATGTTTCATGACAAGATATAATATTCATTGCGAAGTGTCATGTATACCTCGTATTCACTTCAAAAGGATGTAAATGCGACACTTACATGCTAGGAAATAGCGTTTGCAGATGTCTACGTATCCTAGCAATAGAGTTCTAATGCTTCCTAAAACGAGATGTTGCATCTCACTTCTATGTTTCATGTTCAGATATAATATTCATTGTGAAGTGTCATGTATACCTCGTACTCACTTCAAAAGAATGTAAATGCGACCCTTCCATGCTAGGAAATAGCCTTTGCAGATGTCTACGTATCGTAGCAGTAGAGTTCTAATGCTTCCTAAACCGCGATATCGCATCTATCTTCTATGTTTCATGATAAGGTATAATATTCATTGCGAATTGTCATGTACACCTCGTATTCACTTCAAAAGAATGTAGATGCGACACTTCCATGCTAGGAAATAGCGTTTGCAGATGTCTACGTATCGTAGCAATAGAGTTCTAATGCTTCATAAAAACGCGATATCGCATCTCACTTCTATGTTTCATGATAAGATAAAATATTCATTACGAAGTGTTATGTACACATCGTATTCACTTCATAAGAATGTAAATGCGACACATCCATGCTAGGAAATAGCGTTTGCAGATGTCTAGGTATCGTAGCAATAGAGTTCTAATGCTTCTTAAAACGCGATATCGCATCTCACTTCTATATTTCATGATAAGATATAGTATCCATTGCGAAGTGTCATGTATATCTCGTATTCACTTCAAAAGAATGTAAATGCGACACTTCCATGCTAGGGAATAGCGTTTCCATATGTCTACGTATCGTAGCAATAGATTTCTAATGCTTCTTAGAACGCGATATCGCATCTCACTTTTATGTTTCATGATAAGATATAATATTCATTGCGAAGTGTCATGTATACCTCGTATTCACTTCAAAAGAACGTAAATAAGTCACTTCCATGCTAGGAAATAGCGTTTGCAGATGTCTACGTATCGTAGCAATAGAGTTCTAATGCTTCTTAGAACGCGATATCGCATCTCACATCTATGTTTCATGATAAGATATAATAATCATTGCGATGTGTCATGTATATCTCGTATTCACTTCAAAAGAATGTAAATGCGACACTTACATGCTAGGAAATAGCGTTTGCAGATGTCCACGTATCGTAGCAATAGAGTTCTAATGCTTCTTAAAACGAGATGTCACATTTCATTTCTATGTTTCGTGATAAGATATAATATACATGGTAGAGTGTTATGTATACCTCGTATTCACTTCAAATGATTGTAAATGCGCCACTTCCTTTCAAGGAAATAGCGTTCCCAGATGTCTACGTATCGAAGCAATAGATTTCTAATGCTTCTTAGAACGCGATATCGCATCTCACATCTATGTTTCATGATAAGATATAATATTCATTGCGAAGTGTCATGTATACTTCGTATTCACATGACAAGAATGTAAATGCGACGCTTCCATGCTAGGAAATAGCGTTTGCAGATGTCTACGTGTCGTAACAATAGTGTTCTAATGCTTCTTAAAACGAGATGCCGCATCTCATTTCTATGTTTCATGATAAGATATAATATTCAGTGCGAAGTGTTATGTATACCTCGTATTCACATCAAAAGAATGTAAACGCGACACTTACATGCTAGGAAATAGCGTTTGCAGATGTCTACGTATCGTAGCAAGTGTGATCTAATGCTTCTTAAAACGCGATATCGCATCTCACACCCATGTTTCATGATAAGATATAATAATCATTGCGATGTGTCATGTATACCTCGTATTCACTTCAAAAGAATGTAAATGCGACACTTACATGCTAGGAAATAGCGTTTGCAGATGTCTACGTATCGCAGCAATAGAATTCTAATGCTTTATAGAACGAGATGTCGCATTTCATTTCTATGTTTCTTGGTAAGATATAATATTCATTGTAGAGTATCATGTATACCTCGTATTCACTTCAAATGAATGTAAATGCGACACTTCCTTGCTAGGAAATAGGGTTTGCAGATGTCTACGTATCGTAGCAAGAGAGTCCTAAAGCTTCTTAGAACGCGATATCGCATCTCACTTCCATGTTTCATGACAAGATATAATATTCATTGCGAAGTGTCATGTATACCTCGTATTCACTTCAAAAGGATGTAAATGCGACACTTACATGCTAGGAAATAGCGTTTGCAGATGTCTACGTATCCTAGCAATAGAGTTCTAATGCTTCCTAAAACGAGATGTTGCATCTCACTTCTATGTTTCATGTTCAGATATAATATTCATTGTGAAGTGTCATGTATACCTCGTACTCACTTCAAAAGAATGTAAATGCGACCCTTCCATGCTAGGAAATAGCCTTTGCAGATGTCTACGTATCGTAGCAGTAGAGTTCTAATGCTTCCTAAACCGCGATATCGCATCTATCTTCTATGTTTCATGATAAGGTATAATATTCATTGCGAATTGTCATGTACACCTCGTATTCACTTCAAAAGAATGTAGATGCGACACTTCCATGCTAGGAAATAGCGTTTGCAGATGTCTACGTATCGTAGCAATAGAGTTCTAATGCTTCATAAAAACGCGATATCGCATCTCACTTCTATGTTTCATGATAAGATAAAATATTCATTACGAAGTGTTATGTACACATCGTATTCACTTCATAAGAATGTAAATGCGACACATCCATGCTAGGAAATAGCGTTTGCAGATGTCTAGGTATCGTAGCAATAGAGTTCTAATGCTTCTTAAAACGCGATATCGCATCTCACTTCTATATTTCATGATAAGATATAGTATCCATTGCGAAGTGTCATGTATATCTCGTATTCACTTCAAAAGAATGTAAATGCGACACTTCCATGCTAGGGAATAGCGTTTCCATATGTCTACGTATCGTAGCAATAGATTTCTAATGCTTCTTAGAACGCGATATCGCATCTCACTTTTATGTTTCATGATAAGATATAATATTCATTGCGAAGTGTCATGTATACCTCGTATTCACTTCAAAAGAACGTAAATAAGTCACTTCCATGCTAGGAAATAGCGTTTGCAGATGTCTACGTATCGTAGCAATAGAGTTCTAATGCTTCTTAGAACGCGATATCGCATCTCACATCTATGTTTCATGATAAGATATAATAATCATTGCGATGTGTCATGTATATCTCGTATTCACTTCAAAAGAATGTAAATGCGACACTTACATGCTAGGAAATAGCGTTTGCAGATGTCCACGTATCGTAGCAATAGAGTTCTAATGCTTCTTAAAACGAGATGTCACATTTCATTTCTATGTTTCGTGATAAGATATAATATGCATGGTAGAGTGTTATGTATACCTCGTATTCACTTCAAATGATTGTAAATGCGCCACTTCCTTTCAAGGAAATAGCGTTCCCAGATGTCTACGTATCGAAGCAATAGAGTTCTAATGCTTCTTAGAACGCGATATCGCATCTCACATCTATGTTTCATGATAAGATATAATATTCATTGCGAAGTGTCATGTATACTTCGTATTCACATGACAAGAATGTAAATGCGACGCTTCCATGCTAGGAAATAGCGTTTGCAGATGTCTACGTGTCGTAACAATAGTGTTCTAATGCTTCTTAAAACGAGATGCCGCATCTCATTTCTATGTTTCATGATAAGATATAATATTCAGTGCGAAGTGTTATGTATACCTCGTATTCACATCAAAAGAATGTAAACGCGACACTTACATGCTAGGAAATAGCGTTTGCAGATGTCTACGTATCGTAGCAAGTGTGATCTAATGCTTCTTAAAACGCGATATCGCATCTCACACCCATGTTTCATGATAAGATATAATAATCATTGCGATGTGTCATGTATACCTCGTATTCACTTCAAAAGAATGTAAATGCGACACTTACATGCTAGGAAATAGCGTTTGCAGATGTCTACGTATCGCAGCAATAGAATTCTAATGCTTTATAGAACGAGATGTCGCATTTCATTTCTATGTTTCTTGGTAAGATATAATATTCATTGTAGAGTATTATGTATACCTCGTATTCACTTCAAATGAATGTAAATGCGACACTTCCTTGCTAGGAAATAGGGTTTGCAGATGTCTACGTATCGTAGCAAGAGAGTCCTAAAGCTTCTTAGAACGCGATATCGCATCTCACTTCCATGTTTCATGACAAGATATAATATTCATTGCGAAGTGTCATGTATACCTCGTATTCACTTCAAAAGGATGTAAATGCGACACTTACATGCTAGGAAATAGCGTTTGCAGATGTCTACGTATCCTAGCAATAGAGTTCTAATGCTTCCTAAAACGAGATGTTGCATCTCACTTCTATGTTTCATGTTCAGATATAATATTCATTGTGAAGTGTCATGTATACCTCGTACTCACTTCAAAAGAATGTAAATGCGACCCTTCCATGCTAGGAAATAGCCTTTGCAGATGTCTACGTATCGTAGCAGTAGAGTTCTAATGCTTCCTAAACCGCGATATCGCATCTATCTTCTATGTTTCATGATAAGGTATAATATTCATTGCGAATTGTCATGTACACCTCGTATTCACTTCAAAAGAATGTAGATGCGACACTTCCATGCTAGGAAATAGCGTTTGCAGATGTCTACGTATCGTAGCAATAGAGTTCTAATGCTTCATAAAAACGCGATATCGCATCTCACTTCTATGTTTCATGATAAGATAAAATATTCATTACGAAGTGTTATGTACACATCGTATTCACTTCATAAGAATGTAAATGCGACACATCCATGCTAGGAAATAGCGTTTGCAGATGTCTAGGTATCGTAGCAATAGAGTTCTAATGCTTCTTAAAACGCGATATCGCATCTCACTTCTATATTTCATGATAAGATATAGTATCCATTGCGAAGTGTCATGTATATCTCGTATTCACTTCAAAAGAATGTAAATGCGACACTTCCATGCTAGGGAATAGCGTTTCCATATGTCTACGTATCGTAGCAATAGATTTCTAATGCTTCTTAGAACGCGATATCGCATCTCACTTTTATGTTTCATGATAAGATATAATATTCATTGCGAAGTGTCATGTATACCTCGTATTCACTTCAAAAGAACGTAAATAAGTCACTTCCATGCTAGGAAATAGCGTTTGCAGATGTCTACGTATCGTAGCAATAGAGTTCTAATGCTTCTTAGAACGCGATATCGCATCTCACATCTATGTTTCATGATAAGATATAATAATCATTGCGATGTGTCATGTATATCTCGTATTCACTTCAAAAGAATGTAAATGCGACACTTACATGCTAGGAAATAGCGTTTGCAGATGTCCACGTATCGTAGCAATAGAGTTCTAATGCTTCTTAAAACGAGATGTCACATTTCATTTCTATGTTTCGTGATAAGATATAATATACATGGTAGAGTGTTATGTATACCTCGTATTCACTTCAAATGATTGTAAATGCGCCACTTCCTTTCAAGGAAATAGCGTTCCCAGATGTCTACGTATCGAAGCAATAGAGTTCTAATGCTTCTTAGAACGCGATATCGCATCTCACATCTATGTTTCATGATAAGATATAATATTCATTGCGAAGTGTCATGTATACTTCGTATTCACATGACAAGAATGTAAATGCGACGCTTCCATGCTAGGAAATAGCGTTTGCAGATGTCTACGTGTCGTAACAATAGTGTTCTAATGCTTCTTAAAACGAGATGCCGCATCTCATTTCTATGTTTCATGATAAGATATAATATTCAGTGCGAAGTGTTATGTATACCTCGTATTCACATCAAAAGAATGTAAACGCGACACTTACATGCTAGGAAATAGCGTTTGCAGATGTCTACGTATCGTAGCAAGTGTGATCTAATGCTTCTTAAAACGCGATATCGCATCTCACACCCATGTTTCATGATAAGATATAATAATCATTGCGATGTGTCATGTATACCTCGTATTCACTTCAAAAGAATGTAAATGCGACACTTACATGCTAGGAAATAGCGTTTGCAGATGTCTACGTATCGCAGCAATAGAATTCTAATGCTTTATAGAACGAGATGTCGCATTTCATTTCTATGTTTCTTGGTAAGATATAATATTCATTGTAGAGTATTATGTATACCTCGTATTCACTTCAAATGAATGTAAATGCGACACTTCCTTGCTAGGAAATAGGGTTTGCAGATGTCTACGTATCGTAGCAAGAGAGTCCTAAAGCTTCTTAGAACGCGATATCGCATCTCACTTCCATGTTTCATGACAAGATATAATATTCATTGCGAAGTGTCATGTATACCTCGTATTCACTTCAAAAGGATGTAAATGCGACACTTACATGCTAGGAAATAGCGTTTGCAGATGTCTACGTATCCTAGCAATAGAGTTCTAATGCTTCTTAAAACGAGATGTTGCATCTCACTTCTATGTTTCATGTTCAGATATAATATTCATTGTGAAGTGTCATGTATACCTCGTACTCACTTCAAAAGAATGTAAATGCGACCCTTCCATGCTAGGAAATAGCCTTTGCAGATGTCTACGTATCGTAGCAGTAGAGTTCTAATGCTTCCTAAACCGCGATATCGCATCTATCTTCTATGTTTCATGATAAGGTATAATATTCATTGCGAATTGTCATGTACACCTCGTATTCACTTCAAAAGAATGTAGATGCGACACTTCCATGCTAGGAAATAGCGTTTGCAGATGTCTACGTATCGTAGCAATAGAGTTCTAATGCTTCATAAAAACGCGATATCGCATCTCACTTCTATGTTTCATGATAAGATAAAATATTCATTACGAAGTGTTATGTACACATCGTATTCACTTCATAAGAATGTAAATGCGACACATCCATGCTAGGAAATAGCGTTTGCAGATATCTAGGTATCGTAGCAATAGAGTTCTAATGCTTCTTAAAACGCGATATCGCATCTCACTTCTATATTTCATGATAAGATATAGTATCCATTGCGAAGTGTCATGTATATCTCGTATTCACTTCAAAAGAATGTAAATGCGACACTTCCATGCTAGGGAATAGCGTTTCCATATGTCTACGTATCGTAGCAATAGATTTCTAATGCTTCTTAGAACGCGATATCGCATCTCACTTTTATGTTTCATGATAAGATATAATATTCATTGCGAAGTGTCATGTATACCTCGTATTCACTTCAAAAGAACGTAAATAAGTCACTTCCATGCTAGGAAATAGCGTTTGCAGATGTCTACGTATCGTAGCAATAGAGTTCTAATGCTTCTTAGAACGCGATATCGCATCTCACATCTATGTTTCATGATAAGATATAATAATCATTGCGATGTGTCATGTATATCTCGTATTCACTTCAAAAGAATGTAAATGCGACACTTACATGCTAGGAAATAGCGTTTGCAGATGTCCACGTATCGTAGCAATAGAGTTCTAATGCTTCTTAAAACGAGATGTCACATTTCATTTCTATGTTTCGTGATAAGATATAATATACATGGTAGAGTGTTATGTATACCTCGTATTCACTTCAAATGATTGTAAATGCGCCACTTCCTTTCAAGGAAATAGCGTTCCCAGATGTCTACGTATCGAAGCAATAGAGTTCTAATGCTTCTTAAAACGAGATGTCGTATTTCATTTCTATGTTTCGTAATAAGATATAATATTCATTGTGTAATGTTATGTATACCGCGTATAGACTTCAATGGAATGTAAGTGCGACATTTCCTTGCTAGGAAATATTGTTTGCAGATGTCTAGGTATATTAGCAATAGAGTTCTAATGCTTCTCAAAACGCGATATAGCACCTCATTCCTATGTATCATGATAAGATATAATATTCATTGCGGAGTGTCATGTATATCTCGTATTCACTTCAAAAGAGTGTAAATGCGACACTTCCATGCTAGGAAGTAGCGTTTGCAGATGTCTACATATCGTAGCAATAGAGTTCTAATGCTTCCTAAAACGCGATATCGCATCTCACTTCTATGTTTCATGATAAGATATAATATTCATTGCGAAGTGTCATGTATACTTCGTATTCACTACAAAAGAATGTAAATGCGACACTTCCATGCTAGGAAATAGCGTTTGCAGATGTCTACGTATCGTAGCAATAGATTTCTAATGCTTCTTAAAACGCGATATCGCATCTCACTTCTATGTTTCATGATAAGATAAAATATTCATTGCGAAGTGTTATGTACACTTCGTATTCACTTCAAAAGAATGTAAATGCGACACATCCATGCTAGGAAATAGCGTTTGCAGATGTCTAGGTATCGTAGCAATAGAGTTCTAATGCTTCTTAAAACGCGATATCGCATCTCACTCCAATGTTTCATGATAACATATAATATTCATTGCGAAGTGTCATGTATATCTCGTGTTCACTTCAAAAGAATGTAAATGCGACACTTCCATGCTAGGGAATAACGTTTCCATATGTCTACGTATCGTAGCAATAGATTTCTAATGCTTCTTAGAACGCGATATCGCATCTCACTTCTATGTTTCATGATAAGATATAATATTCATTGCGAAGTGTCATGTATACCTCGTATTCCCTTCAAAATAATGTAAATGCGACACTTCCTTGCTAGGAAATAACATTTGCAGATGTCTACGCATCGTAGCAATAGAGTTCTAGCGCTCCTTAAATCGCGATATCGCATCTCACTTCAATGTTTCGAGATAAGATATAATATTCATTGCGAAGTGTTATGTATACCTCGTATTCACTTCAAATGAATGTAAATGCGACACTTCCATGCTAGGAAATAGCGTTTGCAGATGTCTACGTATCGTAGCAATAAAGTTCTAATGCTTCTTAAAACAAGATGTCGCATTTCATTTCTATGTTTCGTGAAAAGATATAATATTCATTGTGGAGTGTTATGTATACCTCGTATTCACTTGAAGAGAATGTAAATGCTACACTTCCTTGCTAGGAAATATTGTTTGCAGATATCTACGTATATTAGCAATAGAGTACTAATGCTTCTTAAAACGAGATGTCGTATTTCATTCCTATGTTTCGTAATAAGATATAATATTCATTGTGTAATGTTATGTATACCTCGTATACACTTCAATGGCATCAAAGTGCGACATTTCCTTGCTAGGAAATATTGTTTGCAGATGTCTACGTATATTAGCAGTAGAGTTCTAATGCTTCTCAAAACGCGATATAGCACCTCATTCCTATGTATCATGATAAGATATAGTATCCATTGCGAAGTGTCATGTATATCTCGTATTCACTTCAAAAGAATGTAAATGCGACACTTACATGCTAGGAAATAGCGTTTGCAGGTGTCTACGTATCGTAGCAATAGAGTTCTAATGTTTCTTAATTCGAGATGTCGCATCTCATTTCTATGTTTCGTAGTAAGATATAATATTCATTGCGGAATGTTATGTATACCTCGTATTCACTTCTAAAGAATGTAAATGCGGCACTTCCATGCTAGGAAATAGGGTTTGCAGATGTCTACGTATCGTAGCAATAGAGTTCTAATGCTTCTTAAAATGAGAAGTCGCATTTCATTTCTATATTTCGTAATAAGGTGTAATTTTCATTGTGGAATGTTATGTTTACCTCGTATTCACGTCAAAAGAATGTAAATGCGACACTTCCTTGCAAGGAAATAACATTTGCAGATGTCTACGCATCGTAGCAATAGAGTTCTAGTGCTTCTTAAATCGCGATATCGCATCTCACATCTATGTTTCGAGATAAGATATAATATTCATTGCGAAGAGTCATGTATACCTCGTATTAACTTCAAAGGAATGTAAATGCGACACTTACATGCTAGGAAATACCGTTTGCAGATGTATACGTATCGCAGCAATAGATTTCTAATGCTTCTTAAAACGAGATGTCGCATTTCATATCTACGTTTCGTGGTAAGATATAATATTCATTGTAGACTGTTATGTATACCGCGTAATAAATTCAAAAGAATGTAAATGCGACACTTCCATGCTAGGAAATAGCGTTTGCAGATGTCTACGTATCGTAGCAAGAGAGATCTAATGCTTCTTAAAACGCGATATCGTATCTCACACCTATGTTTCATGATAAGATATAATAATCATTGCGATGTGTCATGTATACCTCGTATTCACTTCAAAAGAATGTAAATGCGACACTTACATGCTAGGAAATAGCGTTTGCAGATGTCTACGTATCGTAGCAATAGAGTTCTAATGCTTCTTAAAACGCGATATCGCATCTCACTTCTATGTTTCATGTTAAGATATAATATTCATTATGGAGTGTTATGTATACCCCGTAGTCACTTCAAAAGAATGTAAATGCGACACTTCCTTGCTAGGAAATAGCGTTTCCAGATGACTACGTGTCGAAACAATAGAGTTCTAATGATTCTTAAAATGCCATATCGCATCTCACTCCTATGTTTCATGATAAGATATAATATTCATTGCGAAGTGTCATGTATACCTCGTATTCACTTCAAAAGAATGTAAATGCGCCACTTCCTTTCAAGAAAATAGCGTTCCCAGATGTCTACGTATCGAAGCAATAGTGTTCTAATGTTTCTTAAATAGCGATATCGCATCCCATTTCTATGTTTCATGATAAGATATAATATTCATTGCGAAGTGTCATGTATATCTCGTATTCACATCAGAAGAATGTAAATGCGACACTTCCATGCTAGGAAATAGCGTTTGCAGATGTCTACGTATCGTAGCAATAGAGTTCTAATGCTTCTTAATACGAGATGTCGCATCTCATTTCTATGTTTCGTAATAAGATATAATATTCATTGCGGAATGTTATGTATACCTCGTTTTCACTTCAAAAGAATGTAAATGCGACACTTCCTTGCTAGGAAATATTGTTTGCAGATGTCTACGTATCGTAGCAATAGAGTTATAATGCTTCTTAAAACGAGAAGTCGCATCTCATTTCTATGTTTCGTAATAAGATATAATATTCATTGCGGAATGTTATGTATACCTCGTTTTCACTTCAAAAGAATGTAAATGCGACACTTCCTTGCTAGGAAATATTGTTTGCAGATGTCTACGTATCGTAGCAATAGAGTTATAATGCTTCTTAAAACGAGAAGTCGTATTTCATTTCTATGTTTCGTAATAAGATATAATATTCATTGCGGAATGTTATGTATACCTCGTATTATCTTCAAAAGAATGTAAATGCGACACTTCCATGCTAGGAAATAGCGTTTGCAGATGTCTACGTATCGCAGCAATAGAGTTCCAATGCTTCCTAAAACGCGATATCGCATCTCCCTTCTATGTTTCATGATAAAGTATAATATTCATTGCGAAGTGTCATGTATACCTCGTATTCACTTCAAATGAATGTAAATGCGACACTTCCATGCTAGGAAATAGCGTTTGCTGATGTCTACGTATCGTAGCAATAGAGTTCTAATGCTTCTTATAACGAGATGCCTCATTTCATTTCTATGTTCCGTGATAAGATATAATATTCATTGTGGAGTGTCATGTATACCTCGTATTCACTTCAAATGAATGTAAATGCGACACTTTCATGCTAGGAAGTAGCGGTTGCAGATGTCCACGTATCGTAGCAATAGGGTTCTAATGCTTCTTAAGACGCGATATCGCATCTCACTTCTATGTTATATGATAAGATATAATATTCATTGCGAAGTGTCATGTATATCTCGTATTCACTTCAAACGAATGTAAATGCGACACTTCCATGCTAGGAAATAGCGTTTGCAGATGTCTACGTACCGTTGCAATAGAGTTCTAATGCTTCTTAATACGTGATGTCGCATCTCATTTCTAT
Source organism: Xylocopa sonorina (assembly GCF_050948175.1). Lineage (NCBI taxonomy): Eukaryota > Metazoa > Arthropoda > Insecta > Hymenoptera > Apidae > Xylocopa > Xylocopa sonorina. The sequence continues at coordinate 42,856 of NW_027490720.1, read as the reverse complement.
GTTTCGTAATAAGATATAATATTCATTGCGGAATGTTATGTATACCTCGTTTTCACTTCAAAAGAATGTAAATGCGACACTTCCTTGCTAGGAAATATTGTTTGCAGATGTCTACGTATCATAGCAATAGAGTTATAATGCTTCTTAAAACGAGAAGTCGTATTTCATTTCTATGTTTCGTAATAAGATATAATATTCATTGCGGAATGTTATGTATACCTCGTATTATCTTCAAAAGAATGTAAATGCGACACTTCCATGCTAGGAAATAGCGTTTGCAGATGTCTACGTATCGTAGCAATAGAGTTCTAATGCTTCTTAGAACGCGATATCGCATCTCACTTTTATGTTTCATGATAAGATATAATATTCATTGCGAAGTGTCATGTATACCTCATATTCACTTCAAAAGAATGTAAATGCGACACTTCCATGCTAGGAAATAGCGTTTGCAGATGTCTACGTATCGTAGCAATAGAGTTCTAATGATTCTCAAAACGCGATATAGCACCTCATTCCTATGTTTCATGATAAGATATAATATTCATTGCGATGTGTCATGTATATCTCGTATTCACATCAAAAGAATGTAAATGCGACACTTCCATGCTAGGGAATAGCCTTTGCAGATGTCTGCGTATCGCAGCAATAGAGTTCCAATGCTTCCTAAAACGCGATATCGCATCTCCCTTCTATGTTTCATGATAAGGTATAATATTCATTGCGAAGTGTCATGTATACCTCGTATTCACTTCAAATGAATGTAAATGCGACACTTCCATGCTAGGGAATAGCCTTTGCAGATGTCGACGTATCGTAGCAATAGAGTTCTAATGATTCTCAAAACGCGATATAGCACCTCATTCCTATGTTTCATGATAAGATATAATATTCATTGCGATGTGTCATGTATATCTCGTATTCACATCAAAAGAATGTAAATGCGACACTTCCATGCTAGGGAATAGCCTTTGCAGATGTCTACGTATCGTAGCAATAGAGTTCTAATGCTTCTTAATACGCGATATCGCATCTCACTGCTATGTTTCATGAGAAGATATAATATTCATTGCGAAGTGTCATGTATACCTCGTATTCACTTCAAAAGAATGTAAATATGACACTTCCATGCTAGGAAATAGCGTTTGCAGATGTCTACGTACCGTAGCAATAGAGTAATAATCCTTCTTAAAACGAGATGTCGCATCTCACTTCTATGTTTCATGATAAGATATAATATTCATTGCGAAGTGTCATGTATAACTCGTATTCACTTCAGAAGAATGTAAATGCGACACTCACATGCTAGGAAATATTGTTTGCAGATATCTACGTATATTAGCAATAGAGTACTAATGCTTCTTAAAACGAGATGTCGTATTTCATTCCTATGTTTCGTAATAAGATATAATATTCATTGTGTAATGTTATGTATACCTCGTATACACTTCAATGGCATCAAAGTGCGACATTTCCTTGCTAGGAAATATTGTTTGCAGATGTCTACGTATATTAGCAGTAGAGTTCTAATGCTTCTCAAAACGCGATATAGCACCTCATTCCTATGTATCATGATAAGATATAGTATCCATTGCGAAGTGTCATGTATATCTCGTATTCACTTCAAAAGAATGTAAATGCGACACTTACATGCTAGGAAATAGCGTTTGCAGGTGTCTACGTATCGTAGCAATAGAGTTCTAATGTTTCTTAATTCGAGATGTCGCATCTCATTTCTATGTTTCGTAATAAGATATAATATTCATTGCGGAATGTTATGTATACCTCGTATTCACTTCTAAAGAATGTAAATGCGGCACTTCCATGCTAGGAAATAGGGTTTGCAGATGTCTACGTATCGTAGCAATAGAGTTCTAATGCTTCTTAAAATGAGAAGTCGCATTTCATTTCTATATTTCGTAATAAGGTGTAATTTTCATTGTGGAATGTTATGTTTACCTCGTATTCACGTCAAAAGAATGTAAATGCGACACTTCCTTGCAAGGAAATAACATTTGCAGATGTCTACGCATCGTAGCAATAGAGTTCTAGTGCTTCTTAAATCGCGATATCGCATCTCACATCTATGTTTCGAGATAAGATATAATATTCATTGCGAAGAGTCATGTATACCTCGTATTAACTTCAAAGGAATGTAAATGCGACACTTACATGCTAGGAAATACCGTTTGCAGATGTATACGTATCGCAGCAATAGATTTCTAATGCTTCTTAAAACGAGATGTCGCATTTCATATCTACGTTTCGTGGTAAGATATAATATTCATTGTAGACTGTTATGTATACCGCGTAATAAATTCAAAAGAATGTAAATGCGACACTTCCATGCTAGGAAATAGCGTTTGCAGATGTCTACGTATCGTAGCAAGAGAGATCTAATGCTTCTTAAAACGCGATATCGTATCTCACACCTATGTTTCATGATAAGATATAATAATCATTGCGATGTGTCATGTATACCTCGTATTCACTTCAAAAGAATGTAAATGCGACACTTACATGCTAGGAAATAGCGTTTGCAGATGTCTACGTATCGTAGCAATAGAGTTCTAATGCTTCTTAAAACGCGATATCGCATCTCACTTCTATGTTTCATGTTAAGATATAATATTCATTATGGAGTGTTATGTATACCCCGTAGTCACTTCAAAAGAATGTAAATGCGACACTTCCTTGCTAGGAAATAGCGTTTCCAGATGACTACGTGTCGAAACAATAGAGTTCTAATGATTCTTAAAATGCCATATCGCATCTCACTCCTATGTTTCATGATAAGATATAATATTCATTGCGAAGTGTCATGTATACCTCGTATTCACTTCAAAAGAATGTAAATGCGCCACTTCCTTTCAAGAAAATAGCGTTCCCAGATGTCTACGTATCGAAGCAATAGTGTTCTAATGTTTCTTAAATAGCGATATCGCATCCCATTTCTATGTTTCATGATAAGATATAATATTCATTGCGAAGTGTCATGTATATCTCGTATTCACATCAGAAGAATGTAAATGCGACACTTCCATGCTAGGAAATAGCGTTTGCAGATGTCTACGTATCGTAGCAATAGAGTTCTAATGCTTCTTAATACGAGATGTCGCATCTCATTTCTATGTTTCGTAATAAGATATAATATTCATTGCGGAATGTTATGTATACCTCGTTTTCACTTCAAAAGAATGTAAATGCGACACTTCCTTGCTAGGAAATATTGTTTGCAGATGTCTACGTATCGTAGCAATAGAGTTATAATGCTTCTTAAAACGAGAAGTCGCATCTCATTTCTATGTTTCGTAATAAGATATAATATTCATTGCGGAATGTTATGTATACCTCGTTTTCACTTCAAAAGAATGTAAATGCGACACTTCCTTGCTAGGAAATATTGTTTGCAGATGTCTACGTATCGTAGCAATAGAGTTATAATGCTTCTTAAAACGAGAAGTCGTATTTCATTTCTATGTTTCGTAATAAGATATAATATTCATTGCGGAATGTTATGTATACCTCGTATTATCTTCAAAAGAATGTAAATGCGACACTTCCATGCTAGGAAATAGCGTTTGCAGATGTCTACGTATCGTAGCAATAGAGTTCTAATGCTTCTTAAAACGCGATATCGCATCTCATTCCTATGTTTCATGATAAGATATAATATTCATTGCGATGTGTCATGTATACCTCGTATTCACTTCAAAAGAATGTAAATGCGTCACTTCCATGCTAGGAAATAGCGTTTGCAGATGTCTACGTATCGCAGCAATAGAGTTCCAATGCTTCCTAAAACGCGATATCGCATCTCCCTTCTATGTTTCATGATAAAGTATAATATTCATTGCGAAGTGTCATGTATACCTCGTATTCACTTCAAATGAATGTAAATGCGACACTTCCATGCTAGGAAATAGCGTTTGCTGATGTCTACGTATCGTAGCAATAGAGTTCTAATGCTTCTTATAACGAGATGCCTCATTTCATTTCTATGTTCCGTGATAAGATATAATATTCATTGTGGAGTGTCATGTATACCTCGTATTCACTTCAAATGAATGTAAATGCGACACTTTCATGCTAGGAAGTAGCGGTTGCAGATGTCCACGTATCGTAGCAATAGGGTTCTAATGCTTCTTAAGACGCGATATCGCATCTCACTTCTATGTTATATGATAAGATATAATATTCATTGCGAAGTGCCATGTATATCTCGTATTCACTTCAAACGAATGTAAATGCGACACTTCCATGCTAGGAAATAGCGTTTGCAGATGTCTACGTATCGTAGCAATAGAGTTCTAATGCTTCTTAATACGAGATGTCGCATCTCATTTCTATGTTTCGTAATAAGATATAATATTCATTGCGGAATGTTATGTATACCTCGTTTTCACTTCAAAAGAATGTAAATGCGACACTTCCTTGCTAGGAAATATTGTTTGCAGATGTCTACGTATCGTAGCAATAGAGTTATAATGCTTCTTAAAACGAGAAGTCGTATTTCATTTCTATGTTTCGTAATAAGATATAATATTCATTGCGGAATGTTATGTATACCTCGTATTATCTTCAAAAGAATGTAAATGCGACACTTCCATGCTAGGAAATAGCGTTTGCAGATGTCTACGTATCGTAGCAATAGAGTTCTAATGCTTCTTAGAACGCGATATCGCATCTCACTTTTATGTTTCATGATAAGATATAATATTCATTGCGAAGTGTCATGTATACCTCATATTCACTTCAAAAGAATGTAAATGCGACACTTCCATGCTAGGAAATAGCGTTTGCAGATGTCTACGTATCGTAGCAATAGAGTTCTAATGATTCTCAAAACGCGATATAGCACCTCATTCCTATGTTTCATGATAAGATATAATATTCATTGCGATGTGTCATGTATATCTCGTATTCACATCAAAAGAATGTAAATGCGACACTTCCATGCTAGGGAATAGCCTTTGCAGATGTCTGCGTATCGCAGCAATAGAGTTCCAATGCTTCCTAAAACGCGATATCGCATCTCCCTTCTATGTTTCATGATAAGGTATAATATTCATTGCGAAGTGTCATGTATACCTCGTATTCACTTCAAATGAATGTAAATGCGACACTTCCATGCTAGGGAATAGCCTTTGCAGATGTCTACGTATCGTAGCAATAGAGTTCTAATGATTCTCAAAACGCGATATAGCACCTCATTCCTATGTTTCATGATAAGATATAATATTCATTGCGATGTGTCATGTATATCTCGTATTCACATCAAAAGAATGTAAATGCGACACTTCCATGCTAGGGAATAGCCTTTGCAGATGTCTACGTATCGTAGCAATAGAGTTCTAATGCTTCTTAAAACGCGATATCGCATCTCACTGCTATGTTTCATGAGAAGATATAATATTCATTATGGAGTGTTATGTATACCTCGTACTCACTTCAAAAGAATGTAAATGCGACCCTTCCATCCTGGGAAATAGCGTTTGGAGATGTCTACGTATCGTAGCAATAGAGTTCTAGTGCTCCTTAGAAAGCGATATCGCATCTCACTTCTATGTTTCATGATAAGATATAATATTCATTGCGAAGTGTCATGTATACCTCGTATTCACTTCAAAAGAACGTAAATAAGACACTTCCATGCTAGGAAATAGCGTTTGCAGATGTCTACGTATCGTAGCAATAGAGTTCTAATGCTCCTTAAAATGCGATATCGCATCTCACTTCTATGTTTCATGATAAGGTATAATATTCATTGCGAAGTGTCATGTATATCTCGTATTCACTTCAAACGAATGTAAATGCGGCACTTCCATGCTAGGAAGTAGCGTTTGCAGATGTCTACGTATCGTAGCAATAGAGTTCTAATGCTTCTTAATACGCGATATCGCATCTCACTGCTATGTTTCATGAGAAGATATAATATTCATTGCGAAGTGTCATGTATATCTCGTATTCACATCAAAAGAATGTAAATGCGACACTTCCATGCTAGGAAATAGCGCTTGCAGATGTCTACGTATCGTAGCAATAGAGTTCTAATGCTTCTTAAAACGCGATATCGCATCTCATTCCTATGTTTCATGATAAGATATAATATTCATTGCGAAGTGTCATGTATATCTCGTATTCACATCAAAAGAATGTAAATGCGACACTTCCATGCTAGGAAATAGCGTTTGCAGATGTCTACGTATCGTAGCAATAGAGTTCTAGTGCTTCTTAGAACGCGATATCGCATCTCACCTCTATGTTTCATGATAAGATATAATATTCATTGCGAAGTGTCATGTATACCTCGTATTCACTTCAAAAGAACGTAAATAAGACACTTTCATGCTAGGAAATAGCGTTTGCAAATGTCTACGTATCGTAGCAATAGAGTTCTAATGCTCCTTAAAACGCGATATCGCATCTCACTTCTATGTTTCATGATAAGATATAATATTCATTGCGAATTGTCATGTATACCTCGTATTCACTTCAAAAGAATGTAAATATGACACTTCCATGCTAGGAAATAGCGTTTGCAGATGTCTACGTACCGTAGCAATAGAGTAATAATCCTTCTTAAAACGAGATGTCGCATCTCACTTCTATGTTTCATGATAAGATATAATATTCATTGCGAAGTGTCATGTATAACTCGTATTCACTTCAAAAGAATGTAAATGCGACACTCACATGCTAGGAAATATTGTTTGCAGATATCTACGTATATTAGCAATAGAGTACTAATGCTTCTTAAAACGAGATGTCGTATTTCATTCCTATGTTTCGTAATAAGATATAATATTCATTGTGTAATGTTATGTATACCTCGTATACACTTCAATGGCATCAAAGTGCGACATTTCCTTGCTAGGAAATATTGTTTGCAGATGTCTACGTATATTAGCAGTAGAGTTCTAATGCTTCTCAAAACGCGATATAGCACCTCATTCCTATGTATCATGATAAGATATAGTATCCATTGCGAAGTGTCATGTATATCTCGTATTCACTTCAAAAGAATGTAAATGCGACACTTACATGCTAGGAAATAGCGTTTGCAGGTGTCTACGTATCGTAGCAATAGAGTTCTAATGTTTCTTAATTCGAGATGTCGCATCTCATTTCTATGTTTCGTAATAAGATATAATATTCATTGCGGAATGTTATGTATACCTCGTATTCACTTCTAAAGAATGTAAATGCGGCACTTCCATGCTAGGAAATAGGGTTTGCAGATGTCTACGTATCGTAGCAATAGAGTTCTAATGCTTCTTAAAATGAGAAGTCGCATTTCATTTCTATATTTCGTAATAAGGTGTAATTTTCATTGTGGAATGTTATGTTTACCTCGTATTCACGTCAAAAGAATGTAAATGCGACACTTCCATGCTAGGAAATAGCGTTTGCAGATGTCTACGTATCGTAGCAATAGAGTTATAATGCTTCTTAAAACGAGAAGTCGTACTTCATTTCTATGTTTCGTAATAAGATATAATATTCATTGCGGAATGTTATGTATACCTCGTATTATCTTCAAAAGAATGTAAATGCGACACTTCCATGCTAGGAAATAGCGTTTGCAGATGTCTACGTATCGTAGCAATAGAGTTCTAATGCTTCTTAAAACGCGATATCGCATCTCATTCCTATGTTTCATGATAAGATATAATATTCATTGCGATGTGTCATGTATACCTCGTATTCACTTCAAAAGAATGTAAATGCGTCACTTCCATGCTAGGAAATAGCGTTTGCAGATGTCTACGTATCGCAGCAATAGAGTTCCAATGCTTCCTAAAACGCGATATCGCATCTCCCTTCTATGTTTCATGATAAAGTATAATATTCATTGCGAAGTGTCATGTATACCTCGTATTCACTTCAAATGAATGTAAATGCGACACTTCCATGCTAGGAAATAGCGTTTGCTGATGTCTACGTATCGTAGCAATAGAGTTCTAATGCTTCTTATAACGAGATGCCTCATTTCATTTCTATGTTCCGTGATAAGATATAATATTCATTGTGGAGTGTCATGTATACCTCGTATTCACTTCAAATGAATGTAAATGCGACACTTTCATGCTAGGAAGTAGCGGTTGCAGATGTCCACGTATCGTAGCAATAGGGTTCTAATGCTTCTTAAGACGCGATATCGCATCTCACTTCTATGTTATATGATAAGATATAATATTCATTGCGAAGTGTCATGTATATCTCGTATTCACTTCAAACGAATGTAAATGCGACACTTCCATGCTAGGAAATAGCGTTTGCAGATGTCTACGTATCGTAGCAATAGAGTTCTAATGCTTCTTAATACGAGATGTCGCATCTCATTTCTATGTTTCGTAATATGATATAATATTCATTGCGGAATGTTATGTATACCTCGTTTTCACTTCAAAAGAATGTAAATGCGACACTTCCTTGCTAGGAAATATTGTTTGCAGATGTCTACGTATCGTAGCAATAGAGTTATAATGCTTCTTAAAACGAGAAGTCGTATTTCATTTCTATGTTTCGTAATAAGATATAATATTCATTGCGGAATGTTATGTATACCTCGTATTATCTTCAAAAGAATGTAAATGCGACACTTCCATGCTAGGAAATAGCGTTTGCAGATGTCTACGTATCGTAGCAATAGAGTTCTAATGCTTCTTAGAACGCGATATCGCATCTCACTTTTATGTTTCATGATAAGATATAATATTCATTGCGAAGTGTCATGTATACCTCATATTCACTTCAAAAGAATGTAAATGCGACACTTCCATGCTAGGAAATAGCGTTTGCAGATGTCTACGTATCGTAGCAATAGAGTTCTAATGATTCTCAAAACGCGATATAGCACCTCATTCCTATGTTTCATGATAAGATATAATATTCATTGCGATGTGTCATGTATATCTCGTATTCACATCAAAAGAATGTAAATGCGACACTTCCATGCCAGGGAATAGCCTTTGCAGATGTCTACGTATCGCAGCAATAGAGTTCCAATGCTTCCTAAAACGCGATATCGCATATCCCTTCTATGTTTCATGATAAGGTATAATATTCATTGCGAAGTGTCATGTATACCTCGTATTCACTTCAAATGAATGTAAATGCGACACTTCCATGCTAGGGAATAGCCTTTGCAGATGTCTACGTATCGTAGCAATAGATTTCTAATGATTCTCAAAACGCGATATAGCACCTCATTCCTATGTTTCATGATAAGATATAATATTCATTGCGATGTGTCATGTATATCTCGTATTCACATCAAAAGAATGTAAATGCGACACTTCCATGCTAGGGAATAGCCTTTGCAGATGTCTACGTATCGTAGCAATAGAGTTCTAATGCTTCTTAAAACGCGATATCGCATCTCACAGCTATGTTTCATGAGAAGATATAATATTCATTATGGAGTGTTATGTATACCTCGTACTCACTTCAAAAGAATGTAAATGCGACCCTTCCATCCTGGGAAATAGCGTTTGGAGATGTCTACGTATCGTAGCAATAGAGTTCTAGTGCTCCTTAGAAAGCGATATCGCATCTCACTTCTATGTTTCATGATAAGATATAATATTCATTGCGAAGTGTCATGTATACCTCGTATTCACTTCAAAAGAACGTAAATAAGACACTTCCATGCTAGGAAATAGCGTTTGCAGATGTCTACGTATCGTAGCAATAGAGTTCTAATGCTCCTTAAAATGCGATATCGCATCTCACTTCTATGTTTCATGATAAGGTATAATATTCATTGCGAAGTGTCATGTATATCTCGTATTCACTTCAAACGAATGTAAATGCGGCACTTCCATGCTAGGAAGTAGCGTTTGCAGATGTCTACGTATCGTAGCAATAGAGTTCTAGTGCTTCTTAGAACGCGATATCGCATCTCACCTCTATGTTTCATGATAAGATATAATATTCATTGCGAAGTGTCATGTATACCTCGTATTCACTTCAAAAGAACGTAAATAAGACACTTTCATGCTAGGAAATAGCGTTTGCAAATGTCTACGTATCGTAGCAATAGAGTTCTAATGCTCCTTAAAACGCGATATCGCATCTCACTTCTATGTTTCATGATAAGATATAATATACATTGCGAATTGTCATGTATGCCTCGTATTCACTTCAAAAGAATGTAAATATGACACTTCCATGCTAGGAAATAGCGTTTGCAGATGTCTACGTACCGTAGCAATAGAGTAATAATCCTTCTAAAAACGAGATGTCGCATCTCACTGCTATGTTTCATGATAAGATATAATATTCATTATGGAGTGATATGTATAACTCGTACTCACTTCAAAAGAATGTAAATGCGACCCTTCTATGCTAGGGAATAGCCTTTGCAGATGTCTACGTATCGTAGCAATAGAGTTCTAATGCTTCTTAGAACGCGATATCGCATCTCACATTTATGTTTCATGATAAGATATAATATTCATTGCGATGTGTCATGTATACCTCGTATTCACTTCAAAAGAATGTAAATGCGACACTTCCATGCTAGGAAATAGCGTTTGCAGATGTCTACGTATCGTAGCAATAGAGTTCTAATGCTTCTTAAAACGCGATATCGCATCTCTCTTCTATGTTTCATGATAAGGTATAATATTCATTGCGAAGCGTCATGTATACCTCATATTCACATCAAAAGAACGTAAATGCGACACTTCCATGCTAGGAAATAGCGTTTGCAGATGTCTACGTATCGTAGCAATAGAGTTCTAATGCTTCTCAAAACGCGATATAGCACCTCATTCCTATGTTTCATGATAAGATATAATATTCATTGCGAAGTGTCATGTATATCTCGTATTCACATCAAATGAATGTAAATGCGACACTTCCATGCTAGGAAATAGCGTTTGCAGATGTCTACGTATCGTAGCAATAGAGTTCTAATGCTTCTTAAAACGCGATATCGCATCTCATTCCTATGTTTCATGATAAGATATAATATTCATTGCGAAGTGTCATGTATATCTCGTATTCACTTCAAACGAATGTAAATGCGACACTTCCATGCTAGGAAATAGCGTTTGCAGATGTCTACGTATCGTAGCAATAGAGTTCTAATGCTTCTTAGAACGCGATATCGCATCTCACATTTATGTTTCATGATAAGATATAATATTCATTGCGAAGTGTCAATATACCTCATATTCACTTCAAAAGAATGTAAATGCGACACTTCCATGCTAGGAAATAGCGTTTGCAGATGTCTACGTATCGTAGCAATAGAGTTCTAGTGCTCCTTAGAACGCGATATCGCATCTCACTTCTATGTTTCATGATAAGATATAATATTCATTGCGAAGTGTCATGTATACCTCGTATTCACTTCAGAAGAACGTAAATAAGACACTTCCATGCTAGGAAATAGCGTTTGCAGATGTCTACGTATCGTAGCAATAGAGTTCTAATGCTCCTTAAAATGCGATATCGCATCTCACTTCTATGTTTCATGATAAGGTATAATATTCATTGCGAAGTGTCATGTATATCTCGTATTCACTTCAAACGAATGTAAATGCGGCACTTCCATGCTAGGAAGTAGCGTTTGCAGATGTCTACGTATCGTAGCAATAGAGTTCTAATGCTTCTTAATACGCGATATCGCATCTCACTGCTATGTTTCATGAGAAGATATAATATTCATTGCGAAGTGTCATGTATATCTCGTATTCACATCAAAAGAATGTAAATGCGACACTTCCATGCTAGGAAATAGCGTTTGCAGATGTCTACGTATCGTAGCAATAGAGTTCTAATGCTTCTTAGAACGCGATATCGCATCTCACATTTATGTTTCATGATAAGATATAATATTCATTGCGAAGTGTCAATATACCTCATATTCACTTCAAAAGAATGTAAATGCGACACTTCCATGCTAGGAAATAGCGTTTGCAGATGTCTACGTATCGTAGCAATAGAGTTCTAGTGCTCCTTAGAACGCGATATCGCATCTCACTTCTATGTTTCATGATAAGATATAATATTCATTGCGAAGTGTCAATATACCTCATATTCACTTCAAAAGAATGTAAATGCGACACTTCCATGCTAGGAAATAGCGTTTGCAGATGTCTACGTATCGTAGCAATAGAGTTCTAGTGCTCCTTAGAACGCGATATCGCATCTCACTTCTATGTTTCATGATAAGATATAATATTCATTGCGAAGTGTCATGTATACCTCGTATTCACTTCAAAAGAACGTAAATAAGACACTTCCATGCTAGGAAATAGCGTTTGCAGATGTCTACGTATCGTAGCAATAGAGTTCTAATGCTCCTTAAAATGCGATATCGCATCTCACTTCTATGTTTCATGATAAGGTATAATATTCATTGCGAAGTGTCATGTATATCTCGTATTCACTTCAAACGAATGTAAATGCGGCACTTCCATGCTAGGAAGTAGCGTTTGCAGATGTCTACGTATCGTAGCAATAGAGTTCTAATGCTTCTTAATACGCGATATCGCATCTCACTGCTATGTTTCATGAGAAGATATAATATTCATTGCGAAGTGTCATGTATATCTCGTATTCACTTCAAAAGAATGTAAATGCGACCCTTCTATGCTAGGGAATAGCCTTTGCAGATGTCTACGTATCGTAGCAATAGAGTTCTAATGCTTCTTAGAACGCGATATCGCATCTCACATTTATGTTTCATGATAAGATATAATATTCATTGCGATGTGTCATGTATACCTCGTATTCACTTCAAAAGAATGTAAATGCGACACTTCCATGCTAGGAAATAGCGATTGCAGATGTCTACGTATCGTAGCAATAGAGTTCTAATGCTCCTTAAAATGCGATATCGCATCTCACTTCTATGTTTCATGATAAGGTATAATATTCATTGCGAAGTGTCATGTATATCTCGTATTCACTTCAAACGAATGTAAATGCGGCACTTCCATGCTAGGAAGTAGCGTTTGCAGATGTCTACGTATCGTAGCAATAGAGTTCTAATGCTTCTTAATACGCGATATCGCATCTCACTGCTATGTTTCATGAGAAGATATAATATTCATTGCGAAGTGTCATGTATATCTCGTATTCACATCAAATGAATGTAAATGCGACACTTCCATGCTAGGAAATAGCGTTTGCAGATGTCTACGTATCGTAGCAATAGAGTTCTAATGCTTCTTAAAACGCGATATCGCATCTCACTTTTATGTTTCATGATAAGATATAATATTCATTGCGAAGTGTCAATATACCTCATATTCACTTCAAAAGAATGTAAATGCGACACTTCCATGCTAGGAAATAGCGTTTGCAGATGTCTACGTATCGTAGCAATAGAGTTCTAGTGCTCCTTAGAACGCGATATCGCATCTCACTTCTATGTTTCATGATAAGATATAATATTCATTGCGAAGTGTCATGTATACCTCGTATTCACTTCAGAAGAACGTAAATAAGACACTTCCATGCTAGGAAATAGCGTTTGCAGATGTCTACGTATCGTAGCAATAGAGTTCTAATGCTCCTTAAAATGCGATATCGCATCTCACTTCTATGTTTCATGATAAGGTATAATATTCATTGCGAAGTGTCATGTATATCTCGTATTCACTTCAAACGAATGTAAATGCGGCACTTCCATGCTAGGAAGTAGCGTTTGCAGATGTCTACGTATCGTAGCAATAGAGTTCTAATGCTTCTTAATACGCGATATCGCATCTCACTGCTATGTTTCATGAGAAGATATAATATTCATTGCGAAGTGTCATGTATATCTCGTATTCACATCAAAAGAATGTAAATGCGACACTTCCATGCTAGGAAATAGCGTTTGCAGATGTCTACGTATCGTAGCAATAGAGTTCTAATGCTTCTTAGAACGCGATATCGCATCTCACATTTATGTTTCATGATAAGATATAATATTCATTGCGAAGTGTCAATATACCTCATATTCACTTCAAAAGAATGTAAATGCGACACTTCCATGCTAGGAAATAGCGTTTGCAGATGTCTACGTATCGTAGCAATAGAGTTCTAGTGCTCCTTAGAACGCGATATCGCATCTCACTTCTATGTTTCATGATAAGATATAATATTCATTGCGAAGTGTCAATATACCTCATATTCACTTCAAAAGAATGTAAATGCGACACTTCCATGCTAGGAAATAGCGTTTGCAGATGTCTACGTATCGTAGCAATAGAGTTCTAGTGCTCCTTAGAACGCGATATCGCATCTCACTTCTATGTTTCATGATAAGATATAATATTCATTGCGAAGTGTCATGTATACCTCGTATTCACTTCAAAAGAACGTAAATAAGACACTTCCATGCTAGGAAATAGCGTTTGCAGATGTCTACGTATCGTAGCAATAGAGTTCTAATGCTCCTTAAAATGCGATATCGCATCTCACTTCTATGTTTCATGATAAGGTATAATATTCATTGCGAAGTGTCATGTATATCTCGTATTCACTTCAAACGAATGTAAATGCGGCACTTCCATGCTAGGAAGTAGCGTTTGCAGATGTCTACGTATCGTAGCAATAGAGTTCTAATGCTTCTTAATACGCGATATCGCATCTCACTGCTATGTTTCATGAGAAGATATAATATTCATTGCGAAGTGTCATGTATATCTCGTATTCACATCAAAAGAATGTAAATGCGACACTTCCATGCTAGGAAATAGCGTTTGCAGATGTCTACGTATCGTAGCAATAGAGTTCTAGTGCTTCTTAAAACGCGATATCGCATCTCATTCCTATGTTTCATGATAAGATATAATATTCATTGCGAAGTGTCATGTATATCTCGTATTCACATCAAAAGAATGTAAATGCGACACTTCCATGCTAGGAAATAGCGTTTGCAGATGTCTACGTATCGCAGCAATAGAGTTCCAATGCTTCCTAAAACGCGATATCGCATCTCCCTTCTATGTTTCATGATAAGGTATAATATTCATTGCGAAGTGTCATGTATACCTCGTATTCACTTCAAATGAATGTAAATGCGACACTTCCATGCTAGGGAATAGCCTTTGCAGATGTCTACGTATCGTAGCAATAGAGTTCTAATGCTTCTTAGAACGCGATATCGCATCTCACTTTTATGTTTCATGTTAAGATATAATATTCATTGCGAAGTGTCATGTATACCTCATATTCACTTCAAAAGAATGTAAATGCGACACTTCCATGCTAGGAAATAGCGTTTGCAGATGTCTACGTATCGTAGCAATAGAGTTCTAATGATTCTCAAAACGCGATATAGCACCTCATTCCTATGTTTCATGATAAGATATAATATTCATTGCGAAGTGTCATGTATATCTCGTATTCACATCGAAAGAATGTAAATGCGACACTTCCATGCTAGGAAATAGCGTTTGCAGATGTCTACGTATCGCAGCAATAGAGTTCCAATGCTTCCTAAAACGCGATATCGCATCTCCCTTCTATGTTTCATGATAAGGTATAATATTCATTGCGAAGTGTCATGTATACCTCGTACTCACATCAAAAGAATGTAAATGCGACCCTTCCATCCTGGGAAATAGCGTTTGCAGATGTCTACGTATCGTAGCAATAGAGTTCTAGTGCTCCTTAGAAAGCGATATCGCATCTCACTTCTATGTTTCATGATAAGATATAATATTCATTGCGAAGTGTCATGTATACCTCGTATTCACTTCAACAGAACGTAAATAAGACACTTCCATGCTAGGAAATAGCGATTGCAGATGTCTACGTATCGTAGCAATAGAGTTCTAATGCTCCTTAAAATGCGATATCGCATCTCACTTCTATGTTTCATGATAAGGTATAATATTCATTGCGAAGTGTCATGTATATCTCGTATTCACTTCAAACGAATGTTAATGCGGCACTTCCATGCTAGGAAGTAGCGTTTG
The DNA here is from genome assembly GCF_050948175.1 of Xylocopa sonorina. NCBI lineage: Eukaryota > Metazoa > Arthropoda > Insecta > Hymenoptera > Apidae > Xylocopa > Xylocopa sonorina. Next base: position 26,924 of record NW_027490720.1, on the reverse strand, counting down.
CAGATGTCTACGTATCGTAGCAATAGAGTTCTAATGCTTCTTAATACGCGATATCGCATCTCACTGCTATGTTTCATGAGAAGATATAATATTCATTGCGAAGTGTCATGTATATCTCGTATTCACATCAAAAGAATGTAAATGCGACACTTCCATGCTAGGAAATAGCGTTTGCAGATGTCTACGTATCGTAGCAATAGAGTTCTAATGCTTCTTAAAACGCGATATCGCATCTCATTCCTATGTTTCATGATAAGATATAATATTCATTGCGAAGTGTCATGTATATCTCGTATTCACTTCAAACGAATGTAAATGCGAAACTTCCATGCTAGGAAATAGCGTTTGCAGGTGTCTACATATCGTAGCAATAGAGTTCTAATGCTTCTTAGAACGCGATATCGCATCTCACTTTTATGTTTCATGATAAGATATAATATTCATTGCGAAGTGTCAATATACCTCATATTCACTTCAAAAGAATGTAAATGCGACACTTCCATGCTAGGAAATAGCGTTTGCAGATGTCTACGTATCGTAGCAACAGAGTTCTAATGCTTCTTAAAACGCGATATCGCATCTCATTCCTATGTTTCATGATAAGATATAATATTCATTGCGAAGTGTCATGTATATCTCGTATTCACTTCAAACGAATGTAAATGCGACACTTCCATGCTAGGAAATAGCGTTTGCAGATGTCTACGTATCGTAGCAATAGAGTTCTAATGCTTCTTAAAACGCGATATCGCATCTCATTCCTATGTTTCATGATAAGATATAATATTCATTGCGAAGTGTCATGTATATCTCGTATTCACTTCAAACGAATGTAAATGCGACACTTCCATGCTAGGAAATAGCGTTTGCAGATGTCTACGTATCGTAGCAATAGAGTTCTAATGCTTCTTAGAACGCGATATCGCATCTCACATTTATGTTTCATGATAAGATATAATATTCATTGCGAAGTGTCAATATACCTCATATTCACTTCAAAAGAATGTAAATGCGACACTTACATGCTAGGAAATAGCGTTTGCAGATGTCTACGTATCGTAGCAATAGAGTTCTAGTGCTCCTTAGAACGCGATATCGCATCTCACTTCTATGTTTCATGATAAGATATAATATTCATTGCGAAGTGTCATGTATACCTCGTATTCACTTCAAAAGAACGTAAATAAGACACTTCCATGCTAGGAAATAGCGTTTGCAGATGTCTACGTATCGTAGCAATAGAGTTCTAATGCTCCTTAAAATGCGATATCGCATCTCACTTCTATGTTTCATGATAAGGTATAATATTCATTGCGAAGTGTCATGTATATCTCGTATTCACTTCAAACAAATGTAAATGCGGCACTTCCATGCTAGGAAGTAGCGTTTGCACATGTCTACGTATCGTAGCAATAGAGTTCTAATGCTTCTTAATACGCGATATCGCATCTCACTGCTATGTTTCATGAGAAGATATAATATTCATTGCGAAGTGTCATGTATATCTCGTATTCACATCAAAAGAATGTAAATGCGACACTTCCATGCTAGGAAATAGCGTTTGCAGATGTCTACGTATCGTAGCAATAGAGTTCTAATGCTTCTTAGAACGCGATATCGCATCTCACATTTATGTTTCATGATAAGATATAATATTCATTGCGAAGTGTCAATATACCTCATATTCACTTCAAAAGAATGTAAATGCGACACTTCCATGCTAGGAAATAGCGTTAGCAGATGTCTACGTATCGTAGCAATAGAGTTCTAGTGCTCCTTAGAACGCGATATCGCATCTCACTTCTATGTTTCATGATAAGATATAATATTCATTGCGAAGTGTCATGTATACCTCGTATTCACTTCAAAAGAACGTAAATAAGACACTTCCATGCTAGGAAATAGCGTTTGCAGATGTCTACGTATCGTAGCAATAGAGTTCTAATGCTCCTTAAAATGCGATATCGCATCTCACTTCTATGTTTCATGATAAGGTATAATATTCATTGCGAAGTGTCATGTATATCTCGTATTCACTTCAAACGAATGTAAATGCGGCACTTCCATGCTAGGAAGTAGCGTTTGCAGATGTCTACGTATCGTAGCAATAGAGTTCTAATGCTTCTTAATACGCGATATCGCATCTCACTGCTATGTTTCATGAGAAGATATAATATTCATTGCGAAGTGTCATGTATATCTCGTATTCACATCAAAAGAATGTAAATGCGACACTTCCATGCTAGGAAATAGCGTCTGCAGATGTCTACGTATCGTAGCAATAGAGTTCTAGTGCTTCTTAAAACGCGATATCGCATCTCATTCCTATGTTTCATGATAAGATATAATATTCATTGCGAAGTGTCATGTATATCTCGTATTCACATCAAAAGAATGTAAATGCGACACTTCCATGCTAGGAAATAGCGTTTGCAGATGTCTACGTATCGCAGCAATAGAGTTCCAATGCTTCCTAAAACGCGATATCGCATCTCCCTTCTATGTTTCATGATAAGGTATAATATTCATTGCGAAGTGTCATGTATACCTCGTATTCACTTCAAATGAATGTAAATGCGACACTTCCATGCTAGGGAATAGCCTTTGCAGATGTCTACGTATCGTAGCAATAGAGTTCTAATGCTTCTTAGAACGCGATATCGCATCTCACTTTTATGTTTCATGATAAGATATAATATTCATTGCGAAGTGTCATGTATACCTCATATTCACTTCAAAAGAATGTAAATGCGACACTTCCATGCTAGGAAATAGCGTTTGCAGATGTCTACGTATCGTAGCAATAGAGTTCTAATGATTCTCAAAACGCGATATAGCACCTCATTCCTATGTTTCATGATAAGATATAATATTCATTGCGATGTGTCATGTATATCTCGTATTCACATCAAAAGAATGTAAATGCGACACTTCCATGCTAGGGAATAGCCTTTGCAGATGTCTACGTATCGCAGCAATAGAGTTCCAATGCTTCCTAAAACGCGATATCGCATCTCCCTTCTATGTTTCATGATAAGGTATAATATTCATTGCGAAGTGTCATGTATACCTCGTATTCACTTCAAATGAATGTAAATGCGACACTTCCATGCTAGGGAATAGCCTTTGCAGATGTCTACGTATCGTAGCAATAGAGTTCTAATGATTCTCAAAACGCGATATAGCACCTCATTCCTATGTTTCATGATAAGATATAATATTCATTGCGATGTGTCATGTATATCTCGTATTCACATCAAAAGAATGTAAATGCGACACTTCCATGCTAGGGAATAGCCTTTGCAGATGTCTACGTATCGTAGCAATAGAGTTCTAATGCTTCTTAAAACGCGATATCGCATCTCACTGCTATGTTTCATGAGAAGATATAATATTCATTATGGAGTGTTATGTATACCTCGTACTCACATCAAAAGAATGTAAATGCGACCCTTCCATCCTGGGAAATAGCGTTTGCAGATGTCTACGTATCGTAGCAATAGAGTTCTAGTGCTCCTTAGAAAGCGATATCGCATCTCACTTCTATGTTTCATGATAAGATATAATATTCATTGCGAAGTGTCATGTATACCTCGTATTCACTTCAAAAGAACGTAAATAAGACACTTCCATGCTAGGAAATAGCGATTGCAGATGTCTACGTATCGTAGCAATAGAGTTCTAATGCTCCTTAAAATGCGATATCGCATCTCACTTCTATGTTTCATGATAAGGTATAATATTCATTGCGAAGTGTCATGTATATCTCGTATTCACTTCAAACGAATGTAAATGCGGCACTTCCATGCTAGGAAGTAGCGTTTGCAGATGTCTACGTATCGTAGCAATAGAGTTCTAATGCTTCTTAATACGCGATATCGCATCTCACTGCTATGTTTCATGAGAAGATATAATATTCATTGCGAAGTGTCATGTATATCTCGTATTCACATCAAAAGAATGTAAATGCGACACTTCCATGCTAGGAAATAGCGTTTGCAGATGTCTACGTATCGTAGCAATAGAGTTCTAATGCTTCTTAAAACGCGATATCGCATCTCAATCCTATGTTTCATGATAAGATATAATATTCATTGCGAAGTGTCATGTATATCTCGTATTCACTTCAAACGAATGTAAATGCGAAACTTCCATGCTAGGAAATAGCGTTTGCAGGTGTCTACATATCGTAGCAATAGAGTTCTAATGCTTCTTAGAACGCGATATCGCATCTCACTTTTATGTTTCATGATAAGATATAATATTCATTGCGAAGTGTCAATATACCTCATATTCACTTCAAAAGAATGTAAATGCGACACTTCCATGCTAGGGAATAGCCTTTGCAGATGTCTACGTATCGTAGCAATAGAGTTCTAATGATTCTCAAAACGCGATATAGCACCTCATTCCTATGTTTCATGATAAGATATAATATTCATTGCGATGTGTCATGTATATCTCGTATTCACATCAAAAGAATGTAAATGCGACACTTCCATGCTAGGGAATAGCCTTTGCAGATGTCTACGTATCGTAGCAATAGAGTTCTAATGCTTCTTAAAACGCGATATCGCATCTCACTGCTATGTTTCATGAGAAGATATAATATTCATTATGGAGTGTTATGTATACCTCGTACTCACATCAAAAGAATGTAAATGCGACCCTTCCATCCTGGGAAATAGCGTTTGCAGATGTCTACGTATCGTAGCAATAGAGTTCTAGTGCTCCTTAGAAAGCGATATCGCATCTCACTTCTATGTTTCATGATAAGATATAATATTCATTGCGAAGTGTCATGTATACCTCGTATTCACTTCAAAAGAACGTAAATAAGACACTTCCATGCTAGGAAATAGCGATTGCAGATGTCTACGTATCGTAGCAATAGAGTTCTAATGCTCCTTAAAATGCGATATCGCATCTCACTTCTATGTTTCATGATAAGGTATAATATTCATTGCGAAGTGTCATGTATATCTCGTATTCACTTCAAACGAATGTAAATGCGGCACTTCCATGCTAGGAAGTAGCGTTTGCAGATGTCTACGTATCGTAGCAATAGAGTTCTAATGCTTCTTAATACGCGATATCGCATCTCACTGCTATGTTTCATGAGAAGATATAATATTCATTGCGAAGTGTCATGTATATCTCGTATTCACATCAAAAGAATGTAAATGCGACACTTCCATGCTAGGAAATAGCGTTTGCAGATGTCTACGTATCGTAGCAATAGAGTTCTAATGCTTCTTAAAACGCGATATCGCATCTCATTCCTATGTTTCATGATAAGATATAATATTCATTGCGAAGTGTCATGTATATCTCGTATTCACTTCAAACGAATGTAAATGCGAAACTTCCATGCTAGGAAATAGCGTTTGCAGGTGTCTACATATCGTAGCAATAGAGTTCTAATGCTTCTTAGAACGCGATATCGCATCTCACTTTTATGTTTCATGATAAGATATAATATTCATTGCGAAGTGTCAATATACCTCATATTCACTTCAAAAGAATGTAAATGCGACACTTCCATGCTAGGAAATAGCGTTTGCAGATGTCTACGTATCGTAGCAACAGAGTTCTAATGCTTCTTAAAACGCGATATCGCATCTCATTCCTATGTTTCATGATAAGATATAATATTCATTGCGAAGTGTCATGTATATCTCGTATTCACTTCAAACAAATGTAAATGCGGCACTTCCATGCTAGGAAGTAGCGTTTGCAGATGTCTACGTATCGTAGCAATAGAGTTCTAATGCTTCTTAATACGCGATATCGCATCTCACTGCTATGTTTCATGAGAAGATATAATATTCATTGCGAAGTGTCATGTATATCTCGTATTCACATCAAAAGAATGTAAATGCGACACTTCCATGCTAGGAAATAGCGTTTGCAGATGTCTACGTATCGTAGCAATAGAGTTCTAATGCTTCTTAAAACGCGATATCGCATCTCATTCCTATGTTTCATGATAAGATATAATATTCATTGCGAAGTGTCATGTATATCTCGTATTCACATCAAAAGAATGTAAATGCGACACTTCCATGCTAGGAAATAGCGTTTGCAGATGTCTACGTATCGCAGCAATAGAGTTCCAATGCTTCCTAAAACGCGATATCGCATCTCCCTTCTATGTTTCATGATAAGGTATAATATTCATTGCGAAGTGTCATGTATACCTCGTATTCACTTCAAATGAATGTAAATGCGACACTTCCATGCTAGGGAATAGCCTTTGCAGATGTCTACGTATCGTAGCAATAGAGTTCTAATGCTTCTTAGAACGCGATATCGCATCTCACTTTTATGTTTCATGATAAGATATAATATTCATTGCGAAGTGTCATGTATACCTCATATTCACTTCAAAAGAATGTAAATGCGACACTTCCATGCTAGGAAATAGCGTTTGCAGATGTCTACGTATCGCAGCAATAGAGTTCCAATGCTTCCTAAAACGCGATATCGCATCTCCCTTCTATGTTTCATGATAAGGTATAATATTCATTGCGAAGTGTCATGTATACCTCGTATTCACTTCAAATGAATGTAAATGCGACACTTCCATGCTAGGGAATAGCCTTTGCAGATGTCTACGTATCGTAGCAATAGAGTTCTAATGCTTCTTAGAACGCGATATCGCATCTCACTTTTATGTTTCATGATAAGATATAATATTCATTGCGAAGTGTCATGTATACCTCATATTCACTTCAAAAGAATGTAAATGCGACACTTCCATGCTAGGAAATAGCGTTTGCAGATGTCTACGTATCGTAGCAATAGAGTTCTAATGATTCTCAAAACGCGATATAGCACCTCATTCCTATGTTTCATGATAAGATATAATATTCATTGCGATGTGTCATGTATATCTCGTATTCACATCAAAAGAATGTAAATGCGACACTTCCATGCTAGGGAATAGCCTTTGCAGATGTCTACGTATCGCAGCAATAGAGTTCCAATGCTTCCTAAAACGCGATATCGCATCTCCCTTCTATGTTTCATGATAAGGTATAATATTCATTGCGAAGTGTCATGTATACCTCGTATTCACTTCAAATGAATGTAAATGCGACACTTCCATGCTAGGGAATAGCCTTTGCAGATGTCTACGTATCGTAGCAATAGAGTTCTAATGATTCTCAAAACGCGATATAGCACCTCATTCCTATGTTTCATGATAAGATATAATATTCATTGCGATGTGTCATGTATATCTCGTATTCACATCAAAAGAATGTAAATGCGACACTTCCATGCTAGGGAATAGCCTTTGCAGATGTCTACGTATCGTAGCAATAGAGTTCTAATGCTTCTTAAAACGCGATATCGCATCTCACTGCTATGTTTCATGAGAAGATATAATATTCATTATGGAGTGTTATGTATACCTCGTACTCACTTCAAAAGAATGTAAATGCGACCCTTCCATCCTGGGAAATAGCGTTTGCAGATGTCTACGTATCGTAGCAATAGAGTTCTAGTGCTCCTTAGAAAGCGATATCGCATCTCACTTCTATGTTTCATGATAAGATATAATATTCATTGCGAAGTGTCATGTATACCTCGTATTCACTTCAAAAGAACGTAAATAAGACACTTCCATGCTAGGAAATAGCGTTTGCAGATGTCTACGTATCGTAGCAATAGAGTTCTAATGCTCCTTAAAATGCGATATCGCATCTCACTTCTATGTTTCATGATAAGGTATAATATTCATTGCGAAGTGTCATGTATATCTCGTATTCACTTCAAACGAATGTAAATGCGGCACTTCCATGCTAGGAAATAGCGTTTGCAGATGTCTACGTATCGTAGCAATAGAGTTCTAATGCTTCTTATAACGAGATGCCCCATTTCATTTCTATGTTCCGTGATAAGATATAATATTCATTGTGGAGTGTCATGTATACCTCGTATTCACTTCAAATGAATGTAAATGCGACACTTTCATGCTAGGAAGTAGCGGTTGCAGATGTCCACGTATCGTAGCAATAGGGTTCTAATTCTTCTTAAGACGCGATATCGCACCTTACTTCTATGTTATATGATAAGATATAATATTCATTGCGAAGTGTCATGTATATCTCGTATTCACTTCAAACGAATGTAAATGCGACACTTCCATGCTAGGAAATAGCGTTTGTAGATGTCTACGTATCGTAGCAATAGAGTTCTAATGCTTCTCAAAACGCGATATAGCACCTCATTCCTATGTTTCATGATAAGATATAATATTCATTGCGAAGTGTTATGTATACCTCGTATTCACATCAAAAGAATGTAAATGCGAGACTTCCATGCTAGGAAATAGCGTTTGCAGATGTCTACGTATCGCAGCAATAGAGTTTCAATGCTTCCTAAAACGCGATATCGCATCTCCCTTCTATGTTTCATGATAAGGTATAATATTCATTGCGAAGTGTCATGTATACCTCGTATTCACTTCAAATGAATGTAAATGCGACACTTCCATGCTAGGATATAGCGTTTGCAGATGTTTACGTATCGTAGCAATAGAGTTCTAATGCTTCTTATAACGAGATGCCTCATTTCATTTCTATGTTCCGCGATAAGATATAATATTCATTGTGGAGTGTCATGTGTACCTCGTATTCACATCAAAAGAATGTAAATGCGACATTTCCATGCTAGGATATAGCGTTTGCAGCTGTCTACGTATCGCAGCAATAGAGTTCCGATGCTTCCTAAAACGCGATATCGCATCTCCCTTCTATGTTTCATGATAAGGTATAATATTCATTGCGAAGTGTCATGTATACCTGGTATTCACTTCAAATGCATGTAAATGCACCACTTCCATGCTAGGAAATAGCGTTTGCAGATGTCTACGTATCGTAGCAATAGAGTTCTAATGCTTCGTAAAACGCGATATCGCATCTCACTGCTATGTTTCATGATAAGATATAATATTCATTATGGAGTGATATGTATACCTCGTACTCACTTCAAAAGAATGTAAATGCGACCCTTCCATGCTAGGGAATAGCCTTTGCAGATGTCTACGTATCGTAGCAATAGAGTTCCAATGCTTCTTAGAACGCGATATCGCATCTCACTGCTATGTTTCATGAGAAGATATAATATTCATTGCGAAGTGTCATGTATACCTAGTATTCACTTCAAAAGAATGTAAATGCGACACTTCCAAGCTAGGAAATAGCGTTTGCAGATGTCTACGTATCGTAGCAATAGAGTTCTAATACTTCTTAAAACGCGATATCGCATCTCACTGCTATATTTCATGAGAAGATATAATATTCATTGTGGAGTGTCATGTATACCTCGTATTCACATCAAAAGAATGTAAATGCGACACTTCCATGCTAGGAAATAGCGTTTGCAGATGTCTACGTATCGCAGCAATAGAGTTCCAATGCTTAATAAAACGCGATATCGCATCTCCCTTCTATGTTTCATGATAAGGTATAATATTCATTGCGAAGTGTCATGTATACCTCGTATTCACTTCAAATGCATGTAAATGCGACACTTCCATGCTAGGAAATAGCGTTTGCAGATGTCTACGTATCGTAGCAATAGAGCTCTAATGCTTCTTAAAACGCGATATCGCATCTCACTGCTATGTTTCATAATAAGATATAATATTCATTATGGAGTGATATGTATACCTCGTACTCACTTCAAAAGAATGTAAATGCGACCCTTCCATGCTAGGAAATAGCGTTTGCAGATGTCTACGTATCGTAGCAATAGAGTTCTAATGCTTCTTATAACCAGATGCCTCATTTCATTCCTATGTTCCGTGATAAGATATAATATTCATTGTGGAGTGTCATGTATACCTCGTATTCACTTGAAATGAATGTAAGTGCGACACTTCCATGCTAGAAAATAGCGTTTGCAGATGTCTACGTATCGTAGCAATAGAGTCATAATGCTTCTTAAAACGAGATGTCGCATCTCACTGCTATGTTTCATGATAAGGTATAATATTCATTATGGAGTGATATGTATACCTCGTACTCACTTCAAAAGAATGTAAATGCGACCCTTCTATGCTAGGGAATATCCTTTGCAGATGTCTACGTATCGTAGCAATAGAGTTCTAATGCTTCTTAGAACGCGATATCGCATCTCACTTTTATGTTTCATGATAAGATATAATATTCATTGCTATGTGTCATGTATACCTCGTATTCACTTCAAAAGAATGTAAATGCGACACTTCCATGCTAGGAAATAGCGTTTGCAGATGTCTACGTATCGTAGCAATAGAGTTCTAATGCTTCTCAAAACGCGATATAGCACCTCATTCCTATGTTTCATGATAAGATATAATATTCATTGCGAAGTGTCATGTATATCTCGTATTCACATCAAAGGAATGTAAATGCGACACTTCCATGCTAGGAAATAGCGTTTGCAGATGTCTACGTATCGCAGCAATAGAGTTCCAAAGCTTCCTAAAACGCGATATAGCATCTCCCTTCTATGTTTCATGATAAGGTATAATATTCATTGCGAAGTGTCATGTATACCTCGTAATCACTTCAAATGAATGTAAATGCGACACTTCCATGCTAGGAAATAGCGTTTGCAGATGTCTACGTATCGTAGCAATAGAGTTCTAATGCTTCTTATAACGAGATGCCCCATTTCATTTCTATGTTCCGTGATAAGATATAATATTCATTGTGGAGTGTCATGTATACCTCGTATTCACTTCAAATGAATGTAAATTCGACACTTTCATGCTAGGAAGTAGCGGTTGCAGATGTCCACGTGTCGTAGCAATAGGGTTCTAATTCTTCTTAAGACGCGATATCGCACCTCACTTCTAAGTTATATGATAAGATATAATATTCATTGCGAAGTGTCATGTATATCTCGTATTCACTTCAAACGAATGCAAATGCGACACTTCCATGCTAGGAAATAGCGTTTGCAGATGTCTACGTATCGTAGCAATAGAGTTCTAATGCTTCTTAAAACGCGATATCGCATCTCTCTTCTATGTTTCATGATAAGGTATAATATTCATTGCGAAGCGTCATGTATACCTCATATTCACTTCAAAAGAATGTAAATGCGACACTTCCATGCTAGGAAATAGCGTTTGCAGATGTCTACGTATCGTAGCAATAGATTTCTAATGCTTCTTATAACGAGATGCCTCATTTCATTTCTATGTTCCGTGATAAGATATAATATTCATTGTGGAGTGTCATGTATACCTCGTATTCACTTCAAATGAATGTAAATGCGACACTTCCATGCTAGGAAATAGCGTTTGCAGATGTCTACGTATCGTAGCAATAGAGTTCTAATGCTTCTTAAAACGAGATGCCTCATTTCATTTCTATGTTCCCTGATAAGATATAATATTCATTGTGGAGTGTCATGTATACCTCGTATTCACATCAAAAGAATGTAAATGCGACACTTCCATGCTAGGAAATAGCGTTTGCAGATGTCTACGTATCGCAGCAATAGAGTTCCAATGCTTCCTAAAACGCGATATCGCATCTCCCTTCTATGTTTCATGATAAGGTATAATATTCATTGCGAAGTGTCATGTATACCTCGTATTCACTTCAAATGCATGTAAATGCGACACTTCCATGCTAGGAAATAGCGTTTGCAGATGTCTACGTATCGTAGCAATAGAGTTCTAATGCTTCTTATAACGAGATGCCTCATTTCATTTCTATGTTCCGTGATAAGATATAATATTCATTGTGGAGTGTCATGTATACCTCGTATTCACTTCAAATGAATGTAAATGCGACACTTTCATGCTAGGAAGTAGCGGTTGCAGATGTCCACGTATCGTAGCAATAGGGTTCTAATGCTTCTTAAGACGCGATATCTCATCTCACTTCTATGTTATATGATAAGATATAATATTCATTGCGAAGTGACATGTATACCGCTATTTCTCTTCACAAGAATGTAAATGCGACACTTCCATGCTAGGAAATAGCGTTTGCAGATGTCTACGTATCGTAGCAATAGAGTTCTAATGCTTCTCAAAACGCGATATAGCACCTCATTCCTATGTTTCATGATAAGATATAATATTCATTGCGAAGTGTCATGTATATCTCGTATTCACATCAAAAGAATGTAAATGCGACACTTCCATGCTAGGAAATAGCGTTTGCAGATGTCTACGTATCGCAGCAATAGAGTTCCAATGCTTCCTAAAACGCGATATCGCATCTCCCTTCTATGTTTCATGATAAGGTATAATATTCATTGCGAAGTGTCATGTATACCTCGTATTCACTTCAAATGAATGTAAATGCGACACTTCCATGCTAGGAAATAGCGTTTGCAGATGTCTACGTATCGTAGCAATAGAGTTCTAGTCCTTCTTAGAACGCGATATCGCATCTCACCTCTATGTTTCATGATAAGATATAATATTCATTGCGAAGTGTCATGTATACCTCGTATTCACTTCAAAAGAACGTAAATAAGACACTTCCATGCTAGGAAATAGCGTTTGCATATGTGTAGGTATCGTAGCAATAGAGTTCTAATGCTTCTTAAAACGCGATATCGCATCTCATTCCTATGTTATATGATAAGATATAATATTCATTGCGAAGTGTCATGTATTCCGCGATTTCTCTTCACAAGAATGTAAATGCGACACTTCCTTGATAGGAAATAGCGTTTGCAGATGTCTACGTATCGTAGCAATAGAGTTCTAATGCTTCCCAAAACGCGATATAGCACCTCATTCCTATGTTTCATGATAAGATATAATATTCATTGCGAAGTGTCATGTATACCTCGTATTCACTTCAAAAGAATGTAAATGCGACACTTCCATGCTAGGAAATAGCGTTTGCAGATGTCTACGTATCGCAGCGATAGAGTTCCAATGCTTCCTAAAACGCGATATCGCATCTCCTTTCTATGTTTCATGATAAGGTGTAATATTCATTGCGAAGTGTCATGTATACCTCGTATTCACTTCAAATGAATGTAAATGCGACACTTCCATGCTAGGGAATAGCCTGTGCAGATGTCTACGTATCGTAGCAATAGAGTTCTAATGCTTCTTAGAACGCGATATCGCATCTCACTTTTATGTTTCATGATAAGATATAATATTCATTGCGAAGTGTTATGTATACCTCGTATTCACATCAAAAGAATGTAAATGCGAGACTTCCATGCTAGGAAATAGCGTTTGCAGATGTCTACGTATCGCAGCAATAGAGTTTCAATGCTTCCTAAAACGCGATATCGCATCTCCCTTCTATGTTTCATGATAAGGTATAATATTCATTGCGAAGTGTCATGTATACCTCGTATTCACTTCAAATGAATGTAAATGCGACACTTCCATGCTAGGATATAGCGTTTGCAGATGTTTACGTATCGTAGCAATAGAGTTCTAATGCTTCTTATAACGAGATGCCTCATTTCATTTCCATGTTCCGCGATAAGATATAATATTCATTGTGGAGTGTCATGTGTACCTCGTATTCACATCAAAAGAATGTAAATGCACCACTTCCATGCTAGGAAATAGCGTTTGCAGATGTCTACGTATCGTAGCAATAGAGTTCTAATGCTTCGTAAAACGCGATATCGCATCTCACTGCTATGTTTCATGATAAGATATAATATTCATTATGGAGTGATATGTATACCTCGTACTCACTTCAAAAGAATGTAAATGCGACCCTTCCATGCTAGGGAATAGCCTTTGCAGATGTCTACGTATCGTAGCAATAGAGTTCCAATGCTTCTTAGAACGCGATATCGCATCTCACTGCTATGTTTCATGAGAAGATATAATATTCATTGCGAAGTGTCATGTATACCTAGTATTCACTTCAAAAGAATGTAAATGCGACACTTCCAAGCTAGGAAATAGCGTTTGCAGATGTCTACGTTTCGTAGCAATAGAGTTCAAATGCTTCTCAAAACGCGATATAGCACCTCATTCCTATGTTTCATGATAAGATATAATATTCATTGGGAAGTGTCATGTATATCTCGTATTCACTTCAAACGAATGTAAATGCGACACTTCCATGCTAGGAAAAAGCGTTTGCAGATGTCTACGTATCGTAGCAATAGAGTTCTAATACTTCTTAAAACGCGATATCGCATCTCACTGCTATATTTCATGAGAAGATATAATATTCATTGTGGAGTGTCATGTATACCTCGTATTCACATCAAAAGAATGTAAATGCGACACTTCCATGCTAGGAAATAGCGTTTGCAGATGTCTACGTATCGCAGCAATAGAGTTCCAATGCTTAATAAAACGCGATATCGCATCTCCCTTCTATGTTTCATGATAAGGTATAATATTCATTGCGAAGTGTCATGTATACCTCGTATTCACTTCAAATGCATGTAAATGCGACACTTCCATGCTAGGAAATAGCGTTTGCAGATGTCTACGTATCGTAGCAATAGAGCTCTAATGCTTCTTAAAACGCGATATCGCATCTCACTGCTATGTTTCATAATAAGATATAATATTCATTATGGAGTGATATGTATACCTCGTACTCACTTCAAAAGAATGTAAATGCGACCCTTCTATGCTAGGAAATAGCGTTTGCAGATGTCTACGTATCGTAGCAATAGAGTTCTAATGCTTCTTATAACGAGATGCCTCATTTCATTCCTATGTTCCGTGATAAGATATAATATTCATTGTGGAGTGTCATGTATACCTCGTATTCACTTGAAATGAATGTAAGTGCGACACTTCCATGCTAGAAAATAGCGTTTGCAGATGTCTACGTATCGCAGCAATAGAGTTCCAATGCTTCCTAAAACGCGATATCGCATCTCCCTTCTATGTTTCATGATAAGGTATAATATTCATTGCGAAGTGTCATGTATACCTCGTATTCACTTCAAATGAATGTAAATGCGACACTTCCATGCTAGGAAATAGCGTTTGCAGATGTCTACGTATCGTAGCAATAGAGTTCTAGTCCTTCTTAGAACGCGATATCGCATCTCACCTCTATGTTTCATGATAAGATATAATATTCATTGCGAAGTGTCATGTATACCTCGTATTCACTTCAAAAGAACGTAAATAAGACACTTCCATGCTAGGAAATAGCGTTTGCATATGTGTAGGTATCGTAGCAATAGAGTTCTAATGCTTCTTAAAACGCGATATCGCATCTCATTCCTATGTTATATGATAAGATATAATATTCATTGCGAAGTGTCATGTATTCCGCGATTTCTCTTCACAAGAATGTAAATGCGACACTTCCTTGATAGGAAATAGCGTTTGCAGATGTCTACGTATCGTAGCAATAGAGTTCTAATGCTTCCCAAAACGCGATATAGCACCTCATTCCTATGTTTCATGATAAGATATAATATTCATTGCGAAGTGTCATGTATACCTCGTATTCACTTCAAAAGAATGTAAATGCGACACTTCCATGCTAGGAAATAGCGTTTGCAGATGTCTACGTATCGCAGCGATAGAGTTCCAATGCTTCCTAAAACGCGATATCGCATCTCCTTTCTATGTTTCATGATAAGGTGTAATATTCATTGCGAAGTGTCATGTATACCTCGTATTCACTTCAAATGAATGTAAATGCGACACTTCCATGCTAGGGAATAGCCTGTGCAGATGTCTACGTATCGTAGCAATAGAGTTCTAATGCTTCTTAGAACGCGATATCGCATCTCACTTTTATGTTTCATGATAAGATATAATATTCATTGCGAAGTGTTATGTATACCTCGTATTCACATCAAAAGAATGTAAATGCGAGACTTCCATGCTAGGAAATAGCGTTTGCAGATGTCTACGTATCGCAGCAATAGAGTTTCAATGCTTCCTAAAACGCGATATCGCATCTCCCTTCTATGTTTCATGATAAGGTATAATATTCATTGCGAAGTGTCATGTATACCTCGTATTCACTTCAAATGAATGTAAATGCGACACTTCCATGCTAGGATATAGCGTTTGCAGATGTTTACGTATCGTAGCAATAGAGTTCTAATGCTTCTTATAACGAGATGCCTCATTTCATTTCCATGTTCCGCGATAAGATATAATATTCATTGTGGAGTGTCATGTGTACCTCGTATTCACATCAAAAGAATGTAAATGCACCACTTCCATGCTAGGAAATAGCGTTTGCAGATGTCTACGTATCGTAGCAATAGAGTTCTAATGCTTCGTAAAACGCGATATCGCATCTCACTGCTATGTTTCATGATAAGATATAATATTCATTATGGAGTGATATGTATACCTCGTACTCACTTCAAAAGAATGTAAATGCGACCCTTCCATGCTAGGGAATAGCCTTTGCAGATGTCTACGTATCGTAGCAATAGAGTTCCAATGCTTCTTAGAACGCGATATCGCATCTCACTGCTATGTTTCATGAGAAGATATAATATTCATTGCGAAGTGTCATGTATACCTAGTATTCACTTCAAAAGAATGTAAATGCGACACTTCCAAGCTAGGAAATAGCGTTTGCAGATGTCTACGTTTCGTAGCAATAGAGTTCAAATGCTTCTCAAAACGCGATATAGCACCTCATTCCTATGTTTCATGATAAGATATAATATTCATTGGGAAGTGTCATGTATATCTCGTATTCACTTCAAACGAATGTAAATGCGACACTTCCATGCTAGGAAAAAGCGTTTGCAGATGTCTACGTATCGTAGCAATAGAGTTCTAATACTTCTTAAAACGCGATATCGCATCTCACTGCTATATTTCATGAGAAGATATAATATTCATTGTGGAGTGTCATGTATACCTCGTATTCACATCAAAAGAATGTAAATGCGACACTTCCATGCTAGGAAATAGCGTTTGCAGATGTCTACGTATCGCAGCAATAGAGTTCCAATGCTTAATAAAACGCGATATCGCATCTCCCTTCTATGTTTCATGATAAGGTATAATATTCATTGCGAAGTGTCATGTATACCTCGTATTCACTTCAAATGCATGTAAATGCGACACTTCCATGCTAGGAAATAGCGTTTGCAGATGTCTACGTATCGTAGCAATAGAGCTCTAATGCTTCTTAAAACGCGATATCGCATCTCACTGCTATGTTTCATAATAAGATATAATATTCATTATGGAGTGATATGTATACCTCGTACTCACTTCAAAAGAATGTAAATGCGACCCTTCTATGCTAGGAAATAGCGTTTGCAGATGTCTACGTATCGTAGCAATAGAGTTCTAATGCTTCTTATAACGAGATGCCTCATTTCATTCCTATGTTCCGTGATAAGATATAATATTCATTGTGGAGTGTCATGTATACCTCGTATTCACTTGAAATGAATGTAAGTGCGACACTTCCATGCTAGAAAATAGCGTTTGCAGATGTCTACGTATCGTAGCAATAGAGTCATAATGCTTCTTAAAACGAGATGTCGCATCTCACTGCTATGTTTCATGATAAGGTATAATATTCATTGTGGAGTGATATGTATACCTCGTACTCACTTCAAAAGAATGTAAATGCGACCCTTCTATGCTAGGGAATATCCTTTGCAGATGTCTACGTATCGTAGCAATAGAGTTCTAATGCTTCTTAGAACGCGATATCGCATCTCACTTTTATGTTTCATGATAAGATATAATATTCATTGCTATGTGTCATGTATACCTCGTATTCACTTCAAAAGAATGTAAATGCGACACTTCCATGCTAGGAAATAGCGTTTGCAGATGTCTACGTATCGTAGCAATAGAGTTCTAATGCTTCTCAAAACGCGATATAGCACCTCATTCCTATGTTTCATGATAAGATATAATATTCATTGCGAAGTGTCATGTATATCTCGTATTCACATCAAAGGAATGTAAATGCGACACTTCCATGCTAGGAAATAGCGTTTGCAGATGTCTACGTATCGCAGCAATAGAGTTCCAATGCTACCTAAAACGCGATATAGCATCTCCCTTCTATGTTTCATGATAAGGTATAATATTCATTGCGAAGTGTCATGTATACCTCGTAATCACTTCAAATGAATGTAAATGCGACACTTCCATGCTAGGAAATAGCGTTTGCAGATGTCTACGTATCGTAGCAATAGAGTTCTAATGCTTCTTATAACGAGATGCCCCATTTCATTTCTATGTTCCGTGATAAGATATAATATTCATTGTGGAGTGTCATGTATACCTCGTATTCACTTCAAATGAATGTAAATTCGACACTTTCATGCTAGGAAGTAGCGGTTGCAGATGTCCACGTGTCGTAGCAATAGGGTTCTAATTCTTCTTAAGACGCGATATCGCACCTCACTTCTATGTTATATGATAAGATATAATATTCATTGCGAAGTGTCATGTATATCTCGTATTCACTTCAAACGAATGCAAATGCGACACTTCCATGCTAGGAAATAGCGTTTGCAGATGTCTACGTATCGTAGCAATAGAGTTCTAATGCTTCTTAAAACGCGATATCGCATCTCTCTCCTATGTTTCATGATAAGGTATAATATTCATTGCGAAGCGTCATGTATACCTCATATTCACTTCAAAAGAATGTAAATGCGACACTTCCATGCTAGGAAATAGCGTTTGCAGATGTCTACGTATCGTAGCAATAGATTTCTAATGCTTCTTATAACGAGATGCCTCATTTCATTTCTATGTTCCGTGATAAGATATAATATTCATTGTGGAGTGTCATGTATACCTCGTATTCACTTCAAATGAATGTAAATGCGACACTTCCATGCTAGGAAATAGCGTTTGCAGATGTCTACGTATCGTAGCAATAGAGTTCTAATGCTTCTTAAAACGAGATGCCTCATTTCATTTCTATGTTCCCTGATAAGATATAATATTCATTGTGGAGTGTCATGTATACCTCGTATTCACATCAAAAGAATGTAAATGCGACACTTCCATGCTAGGAAATAGCGTTTGCAGATGTCTACGTATCGCAGCAATAGAGTTCCAATGCTTCCTAAAACGCGGTATCGCATCTCCCTTCTATGTTTCATGATAAGGTATAATATTCATTGCGAAGTGTCATGTATACCTCGTATTCACTTCAAATGCATGTAAATGCGACACTTCCATGCTAGGAAATAGCGTTTGCAGATGTCTACGTATCGTAGCAATAGAGTTCTAATGCTTCTTATAACGAGATGCCTCATTTCATTTCTATGTTCCGTGATAAGATATAATATTCATTGTGGAGTGTCATGTATACCTCGTATTCACTTCAAATGAATGTAAATGCGACACTTTCATGCTAGGAAGTAGCGGTTGCAGATGTCCACGTATCGTAGCAATAGGGTTCTAATGCTTCTTAAGACGCGATATCTCATCTCACTTCTATGTTTCATGATAAGGTATAATATTCATTGCGAAGTGTCATGTATACCTCGTAATCACTTCAAATGAATGTAAATGCGACACTTCCATGCTAGGAAATAGCGTTTGCAGATGTCTACGTATCGTAGCAATAGAGTTCTAATGCTTCTTATAACGAGATGCCCCATTTCATTTCTATGTTCCGTGATAAGATATAATATTCATTGTGGAGTGTCATGTATACCTCGTATTCACTTCAAATGAATGTAAATGCGACACTTTCATGCTAGGAAGTAGCGGTTGCAGATGTCCACGTATCGTAGCAATAGGGTTCTAATTCTTCTTAAGACGCGATATCGCACCTTACTTCTATGTTATATGATAAGATATAATATTCATTGCGAAGTGTCATGTATATCTCGTATTCACTTCAAACGAATGTAAATGCGACACTTCCATGCTAGGAAATAGCGTTTGTAGATGTCTACGTATCGTAGCAATAGAGTTCTAATGCTTCTCAAAACGCGATATAGCACCTCATTCCTATGTTTCATGATAAGATATAATATTCATTGCGAAGTGTTATGTATACCTCGTATTCACATCAAAAGAATGTAAATGCGAGACTTCCATGCTAGGAAATAGCGTTTGCAGATGTCTACGTATCGCAGCAATAGAGTTTCAATGCTTCCTAAAACGCGATATCGCATCTCCCTTCTATGTTTCATGATAAGGTATAATATTCATTGCGAAGTGTCATGTATACCTCGTATTCACTTCAAATGAATGTAAATGCGACACTTCCATGCTAGGATATAGCGTTTGCAGATGTTTACGTATCGTAGCAATAGAGTTCTAATGCTTCTTATAACGAGATGCCTCATTTCATTTCTATGTTCCGCGATAAGATATAATATTCATTGTGGAGTGTCATGTGTACCTCGTATTCACATCAGAAGAATGTAAATGCGACATTTCCATGCTAGGATATAGCGTTTGCAGCTGTCTACGTATCGCAGCAATAGAGTTCCGATGCTTCCTAAAACGCGATATCGCATCTCCCTTCTATGTTTCATGATAAGGTATAATATTCATTGCGAAGTGTCATGTATACCTGGTATTCACTTCAAATGCATGTAAATGCACCACTTCCATGCTAGGAAATAGCGTTTGCAGATGTCTACGTATCGTAGCAATAGAGTTCTAATGCTTCGTAAAACGCGATATCGCATCTCACTGCTATGTTTCATGATAAGATATAATATTCATTATGGAGTGATATGTATACCTCGTACTCACTTCAAAAGAATGTAAATGCGACCCTTCCATGCTAGGGAATAGCCTTTGCAGATGTCTACGTATCGTAGCAATAGAGTTCAATTGCTTCTTAGAACGCGATATCGCATCTCACTGCTATGTTTCATGAGAAGATATAATATTCATTGCGAAGTGTCATGTATACCTAGTATTCACTTCAAAAGAATGTAAATGCGACACTTCCAAGCTAGGAAATAGCGTTTGCAGATGTCTACGTTTCGTAGCAATAGAGTTCAAATGCTTCTCAAAACGCGATATAGCACCTCATTCCTATGTTTCATGATAAGATATAATATTCATTGGGAAGTGTCATGTATATCTCGTATTCACTTCAAACGAATGTAAATGCGACACTTCCATGCTAGGAAAAAGCGTTTGCAGATGTCTACGTATCGTAGCAATAGAGTTCTAATACTTCTTAAAACGCGATATCGCATCTCACTGCTATATTTCATGAGAAGATATAATATTCATTGTGGAGTGTCATGTATACCTCGTATTCACATCAAAAGAATGTAAATGCGACACTTCCATGCTAGGAAATAGCGTTTGCAGATGTCTACGTATCGCAGCAATAGAGTTCCAATGCTTAATAAAACGCGATATCGCATCTCCCTTCTATGTTTCATGATAAGGTATAATATTCATTGCGAAGTGTCATGTATACCTCGTATTCACTTCAAATGCATGTAAATGCGACACTTCCATGCTAGGAAATAGCGTTTGCAGATGTCTACGTATCGTAGCAATAGAGCTCTAATGCTTCTTAAAACGCGATATCGCATCTCACTGCTATGTTTCATAATAAGATATAATATTCATTATGGAGTGATATGTATACCTCGTACTCACTTCAAAAGAATGTAAATGCGACCCTTCCATGCTAGGAAATAGCGTTTGCAGATGTCTACGTATCGTAGCAATAGAGTTCTAATGCTTCTTATAACGAGATGCCTCATTTCATTCCTATGTTCCGTGATAAGATATAATATTCATTGTGGAGTGTCATGTATACCTCGTATTCACTTGAAATGAATGTAAGTGCGACACTTCCATGCTAGAAAATAGCGTTTGCAGATGTCTACGTATCGTAGCAATAGAGTCATAATGCTTCTTAAAACGAGATGTCGCATCTCACTGCTATGTTTCATGATAAGGTATAATATTCATTATGGAGTGATATGTATACCTCGTACTCACTTCAAAGAATGTAAATGGGACCCTTCTATGCTAGGGAATATCCTTTGCAGATGTCTACGTATCGTAGCAATAGAGTTCTAATGCTTCTTAGAACGCGATATCGCATCTCACTTTTATGTTTCATGATAAGATATAATATTCATTGCTATGTGTCATGTATACCTCGTATTCACTTCAAAAGAATGTAAATGCGACACTTCCATGCTAGGAAATAGCGTTTGCAGATGTCTACGTATCGTAGCAATAGAGTTCTAATGCTTCTCAAAACGCGATATAGCACCTCATTCCTATGTTTCATGATAAGATATAATATTCATTGCGAAGTGTCATGTATATCTCGTATTCACATCAAAGGAATGTAAATGCGACACTTCCATGCTAGGAAATAGCGTTTGCAGATGTCTACGTATCGCAGCAATAGAGTTCCAATGCTTCCTAAAACGCGATATAGCATCTCCCTTCTATGTTTCATGATAAGGTATAATATTCATTGCGAAGTGTCATGTATACCTCGTAATCACTTCAAATGAATGTAAATGCGACACTTCCATGCTAGGAAATAGCGTTTGCAGATGTCTACGTATCGTAGCAATAGAGTTCTAATGCTTCTTATAACGAGATGCCCCATTTCATTTCTATGTTCCGTGATAAGATATAATATTCATTGTGGAGTGTCATGTATACCTCGTATTCACTTCAAATGAATGTAAATTCGACACTTTCATGCTAGGAAGTAGCGGTTGCAGATGTCCACGTGTCGTAGCAATAGGGTTCTAATTCTTCTTAAGACGCGATATCGCACCTCACTTCTATGTTATATGATAAGATATAATATTCATTGCGAAGTGTCATGTATATCTCGTATTCACTTCAAACGAATGCAAATGCGACACTTCCATGCTAGGAAATAGCGTTTGCAGATGTCTACGTATCGTAGCAATAGAGTTCTAATGCTTCTTAAAACGCGATATCGCATCTCTCTTCTATGTTTCATGATAAGGTATAATATTCATTGCGAAGCGTCATGTATACCTCATATTCACTTCAAAAGAATGTAAATGCGACACTTCCATGCTAGGAAATAGCGTTTGCAGATGTCTACGTATCGTAGCAATAGATTTCTAATGCTTCTTATAACGAGATGCCTCATTTCATTTCTATGTTCCGTGATAAGATATAATATTCATTGTGGAGTGTCATGTATACCTCGTATTCACTTCAAATGAATGTAAATGCGACACTTCCATGCTAGGAAATAGCGTTTGCAGATGTCTACGTATCGTAGCAATAGAGTTCTAATGCTTCTTAAAACGAGATGCCTCATTTCATTTCTATGTTCCCTGATAAGATATAATATTCATTGTGGAGTGTCATGTATACCTCGTATTCACATCAAAAGAATGTAAATGCGACACTTCCATGCTAGGAAATAGCGTTTGCAGATGTCTACGTATCGCAGCAATAGAGTTCCAATGCTTCCTAAAACGCGATATCGCATCTCCCTTCTATGTTTCATGATAAGGTATAATATTCATTGCGAAGTGTCATGTATACCTCGTATTCACTTCAAATGAATGTAAATGCGACACTTTCATGCTAGGAAGTAGCGGTTGCAGATGTCCACGTATCGTAGCAATAGGGTTCTAATGCTTCTTAAGACGCGATATCTCATCTCACTTCTATGTTTCATGCTAAGGTATAATATTCATTGCGAAGTGTCATGTATACCTCGTAATCACTTCAAATGAATGTAAATGCGACACTTCCATGCTAGGAAATAGCGTTTGCAGATGTCTACGTATCGTAGCAATAGAGTTCTAATGCTTCTTATAACGAGATGCCCCATTTCATTTCTATGTTCCGTGATAAGATATAATATTCATTGTGGAGTGTCATGTATACCTCGTATTCACTTCAAATGAATGTAAATGCGACACTTTCATGCTAGGAAGTAGCGGTTGCAGATGTCCACGTATCGTAGCAATAGGGTTCTAATTCTTCTTAAGACGCGATATCGCACCTTACTTCTATGTTATATGATAAGATATAATATTCATTGCGAAGTGTCATGTATATCTCGTATTCACTTCAAACGAATGTAAATGCGACACTTCCATGCTAGGAAATAGCGTTTGTAGATGTCTACGTATCGTAGCAATAGAGTTCTAATGCTTCTCAAAACGCGATATAGCACCTCATTCCTATGTTTCATGATAAGATATAATATTCATTGCGAAGTGTTATGTATACCTCGTATTCACATCAAAAGAATGTAAATGCGAGACTTCCATGCTAGGAAATAGCGTTTGCAGATGTCTACGTATCGCAGCAATAGAGTTTCAATGCTTCCTAAAACGCGATATCGCATCTCCCTTCTATGTTTCATGATAAGGTATAATATTCATTGCGAAGTGTCATGTATACCTCGTATTCACTTCAAATGAATGTAAATGCGACACTTCCATGCTAGGATATAGCGTTTGCAGATGTTTACGTATCGTAGCAATAGAGTTCTAATGCTTCTTATAACGAGATGCCTCATTTCATTTCTATGTTCCGCGATAAGATATAATATTCATTGTGGAGTGTCATGTGTACCTCGTATTCAAATCAAAAGAATGTAAATGCGACATTTCCATGCTAGGATATAGCGTTTGCAGCTGTCTACGTATCGCAGCAATAGAGTTCCGATGCTTCCTAAAACGCGATATCGCATGTCCCTTCTATGTTTCATGATAAGGTATAATATTCATTGCGAAGTGTCATGTATACCTGGTATTCACTTCAAATGCATGTAAATGCACCACTTCCATGCTAGGAAATAGCGTTTGCAGATGTCTACGTATCGTAGCAATAGAGTTCTAATGCTTCGTAAAACGCGATATCGCATCTCACTGCTATGTTTCATGATAAGATATAATATTCATTATGGAGTGATATGTATACCTCGTACTCACTTCAAAGAATGTAAATGCGACCCTTCCATGCTAGGGAATAGTCTTTGCAGATGTCTACGTATCGTAGCAATAGAGTTCCAATGCTTCTTAGAACGCGATATCGCATCTCACTGCTATGTTTCATGAGAAGATATAATATTCATTGCGAAGTGTCATGTATACCTAGTATTCACTTCAAAAGAATGAAAATGCGACACTTCCAAGCTAGGAAATAGCGTTTGCAGATGTCTACGTTTCGTAGCAATAGAGTTCAAATGCTTCTCAAAACGCGATATAGCACCTCATTCCTATGTTTCATGATAAGATATAATATTCATTGGGAAGTGTCATGTATATCTCGTATTCACTTCAAACGAATGTAAATGCGACACTTCCATGCTAGGAAAAAGCGTTTGCAGATGTCTACGTATCGTAGCAATAGAGATCTAATACTTCTTAAAACGCGATATCGCATCTCACTGCTATATTTCATGAGAAGATATAATATTCATTGTGGAGTGTCATGTATACCTCGTATTCACATCAAAAGAATGTAAATGCGACACTTCCATGCTAGGAAATAGCGTTTGCAGATGTCTACGTATCGCAGCAATAGAGTTCCAATGCTTAATAAAACGCGATATCGCATCTCCCTTCTATGTTTCATGATAAGGTATAATATTCATTGCGAAGTGTCATGTATACCTCGTATTCACTTCAAATGCATGTAAATGCGACACTTCCATGCTAGGAAATAGCGTTTGCAGATGTCTACGTATCGTAGCAATAGAGCTCTAATGCTTCTTAAAACGCGATATCGCATCTCACTGCTATGTTTCATAATAAGATATAATATTCATTATGGAGTGATATGTATACCTCGTACTCACTTCAAAAGAATGTAAATGCGACCCTTCCATGCTAGGAAATAGCGTTTGCAGATGTCTACGTATCGTAGCAATAGAGTTCTAATGCTTCTTGTAACGAGATGCCTCATTTCATTCCTATGTTCCGTGATAAGATATAATATTCATTGTGGAGTGTCATGTATACCTCGTATTCACTTGAAATGAATGTAAGTGCGACACTTCCATGCTAGAAAATAGCGTTTGCAGATGTCTACGTATCGTAGCAATAGAGTCATAATGCTTCTTAAAACGAGATGTCGCATCTCACTGCTATGTTTCATGATAAGGTATAATATTCATTATGGAGTGATTGTATACCTCGTACTCACTTCAAAAGAATGTAAATGCGACCCTTCTATGCTAGGGAATATCCTTTGCAGATGTCTACGTATCGTAGCAATAGAGTTCTAATGCTTCTTAGAACGCGATATCGCATCTCACTTTTATGTTTCATGATAAGATATAATATTCATTGCTATGTGTCATGTATACCTCGTATTCACTTCAAAAGAATGTAAATGCGACACTTCCATGCTAGGAAATAGCGTTTGCAGATGTCTACGTATCGTAGCAATAGAGATCTAATGCTTCTCAAAACGCGATATAGCACCTCATTCCTATGTTTCATGATAAGATATAATATTCATTGCGAAGTGTCATGTATATCTCGTATTCACATCAAAGGAATGTAAATGCGACACTTCCATGCTAGGAAATAGCGTTTGCAGATGTCTACGTATCGCAGCAATAGAGTTCCAATGCTTCCTAAAACGCGATATAGCATCTCCCTTCTATGTTTCATGATAAGGTATAATATTCATTGCGAAGTGTCATGTATACCTCGTAATCACTTCAAATGAATGTAAATGCGACACTTCCATGCTAGGAAATAGCGTTTGCAGATGTCTACGTATCGTAGCAATAGAGTTCTAATGCTTCTTATAACGAGATGCCCATTTCATTTCTATGTTCCGTGATAAGATATAATATTCATTGTGGAGTGTCATGTATACCTCGTATTCACTTCAAATGAATGTAAATTCGACACTTTCATGCTAGGAAGTAGCGGTTGCAGATGTCCACGTGTCGTAGCAATAGGGTTCTAATTCTTCTTAAGACGCGATATCGCACCTCACTTCTATGTTATATGATAAGATATAATATTCATTGCGAAGTGTCATGTATATCTCGTATTCACTTCAAACGAAT
>NW_027490719.1:0-66997 GCF_050948175.1 Xylocopa sonorina | reverse complement strand
TATGATTTGCGAAGTGTTATGTATTCCTCGTCTACACTTCAAATGAATGTAAATGCGACACTTCCTTGCAAAGAAATAGCGTTTGCAGATGTCTACGTATCGTAGCAACAGATTTCTAATGCTTCTTAAAACGCGATATCGCATCTCATTTCTATGTTTCATGGTAAGGTATAATATGATTTGCGAAGTGTCATGTATTCCTCGTCTACACTTCAAATGAATGTAAATGCGACACTTCCTTGCTAGGAAATAGCGTCTGCAGATGTCTAGGTATCGTAGCAATAGAGTTCAAATGCTTCTTAAAACGAGATATTGCATCTCATATCTATGTTTCATGATAAGATATAATATTCATTGCGAAGTGTTATGCATTTCCTCGTATACGATTCAAATGAATGTAAATGCGACACTTCCTTGCGAGGAACTAGCGTTTGCAGTTTTCTACGTATCGTAGCAATAGAGTTCTTATGATTCTTAAAACGCGATATCGCATCTCATTTCCATCTTTCATGGTAAGATATAATATGATTTGTGAAGTGTTATGTATTCCTCGTCTTCACTTCAAATGAATGTGAATGCGACACTTCCTCGCTAGGAAATAGCGTTTGCAGATGTTTACGTATCGTAGCAATAGATATGTAATGCTTCTTAAAACGCGATGTCGCATCTCATTTCTATGTTTCATGGCTAGATATAATATGATTTGCGAAGTGTTATGTATTCCTCGTCTACACTTCAAATGAATGTAAATGCGACACTTCCTTCCTAGGAAATAGCGTCTGCAGATGTCTAGATATCGTAGCGATAGTGTTCTAATGCTTCCTAAAACGCGATATCGCATCTCATTTCTATGTTTCATGGTAAGATGTAATATGATTTGCGAAGTGTTATGTATTCCTCGTCTACACTTCAAATGAATGTGAATGCGACACTTCCTCGCTAAGAAATAACGGATGCAGATGTCTACGTATCGTAGCAATAGAGTTCAGATGATTCTTAAAACGCGATATCGCATCTCATTTCTATGTTTCATGGTAAGATATAATATGATTTGCGAAGTGTTATGTATTCCTCGTCTACACTTCAAATGAATGTAAATGCGACACTTCCTTGCTAGGAAATAGCGTCTGCAGATGTCTAGGTATCGTAGCGATAGAGTTCTAATGCTTGTTTAAACGCGATATCGCATCTCATTTCCATGTTTCATGGTAGGATATAATATGATTTGCGAAGTGTTATGTATTCCCCGTCTACACTTCAAATGAATGTAAATGCGACACTTCCTTGCAAAGAAATAGCGTTTGCACATGTCTACGTATCGTAGCAATAGATATGGAATGCTTCTTAAAACGCGATATCGCATCTCATTTCCACGTTTCATGGTAAGATATAATATGATTTGCGAAGTGTCATGTATTCCTCGTCTACTATTCAAATGAGTGTAAAAGCGACACTTCTTTGCAAGGAAATGGCGTTTGCAGATGTCTACCTATCGTTGCAATAGAGGTCTAATGCTTCTTAAAACGCGATATCGCATCTCATTCCTATGTTTCATGGTAAGATACAATATGATTTGCGAAGTGTTATGTATTCCTCGTCTACACTTCAAATGAATGTAAATGCGACACTTCCTTGCTAGGAAATAGCGTCTGCAGATGTCTAGGTATCGTAGCGATAGAGTTCTAATGCTTCTTTAAACGCGATATCGCATCTCATTTCCATGTTTCATGATAGGATATAATATGATTTGCGAAGTGTTATGTATTCCTCGTCTACACTTCAAATGAATGTAAATGCGGCACTTCCTTGCAAAGAAATAGCGTTTGCAGATGTCTACGTATCGTAGCAATAGATATGGAATGCTTCTTAAAACGCGATATTGCATCTCATTTCCACGTTTCATGGTAAGATATAATATGATTTGCGAAGTGTCATGTATTCCTCGTCTACTATTCAAATGAGCGTAAAAGCGACACTTCTTTGCAAGGAAATGGCGTTTGCAGATGTCTACCTATCGTTGCAATAGAGGTCTAATGCTTCTTAAAACGCGATATCGCATCTCATTCCTATGTTTCATGGTAAGATATAATATGATTTGCGAAGTGTTATGTATTCCTCGTCTACACTTCAAATGAATGTAAATGCGACACTTCCTTGCTAGGAAATAGCGTCTGCAGATGTCTAGGTATCGTAGCAATAGAGTTCAAATGCTTCTTAAAACGAGATATTGCATCTCATATCTATGTTTCATGATAAGATATAATATTCATTGCGAAGTGTTATGCATTCCTCGTATACGATTCAAATGAATGTAAATGCGACACTTCCTTGCGAGGAACTAGCGTTTGCAGTTTTCTACGTATCGTAGCAATAGAGTTCTTATGATTCTTAAAACGCGATATCGCATCTCATTTCCATCTTTCATGGTAAGATATAATATGATTTGTGAAGTGTTATGTATTCCTCGTCTTCACTTCAAATGAATGTGAATGCGACACTTCCTCGCTAGGAAATAGCGTTTGCAGATGTTTACGTATCGTAGCAATAGATATGTAATGCTTCTTAAAACGCGATGTCGCATCTCATTTCTATGTTTCATGGCTAGATATAATATGATTTGCGAAGTGTTATGTATTCCTCGTCTACACTTCAAATGAATGTAAATGCGACACTTCCTTCCTAGGAAATAGCGTCTGCAGATGTCTAGATATCGTAGCGATAGTGTTCTAATGCTTCCTAAAACGCGATATCGCATCTCATTTCTATGTTTCATGGTAAGATATAATATGATTTGCGAAGTGTTATGTATTCCTCGTCTACACTTCAAATGAATGTGAATGCGACACTTCCTCGCTAGGAATAGCGTTTGCAGATGTCTACATATCGTAGCAATAGATTTCTAATCCTTCTTAAAACGCGATATCGCATCTCATTTCTATGTTTCATGGTAAGACATAATATGATTTACGAAGTGTCATGTATTCCTCGTCTACACTTCAAATGAATGTAAATGCGACACTTCCTTGCAAGGAAATAGCGTTTGCAGATGTCTACGTATCGTAGCAATAGAGTTCTTATGATTCTTAATACGCGATATCGCATCTCATTTCTACGCTTCATGGTAAGATATGATATGATTTGCGAGGTGTTATGTATTCCTCGTCTACACTTCAAATGAATGTAAATGCGACACTTCCTTCCAAGGAAATAGCGTTTGCAGATGTCTACCTATCGTAGCAATAGAGTTCTAATGCTTCTTAAAACGCGATATCGCATCTCATTTCTATGTTTCATGGTAAGATGTAATATGATTTGCGAAGTGTTATGTATTCCTCGTCTACACTTCAAATGAATGTGAATGCGACACTTCCTCGCTAAGAAATAACGGATGCAGATGTCTACGTATCGTAGCAATAGAGTTCAGATGATTCTTAAAACGCGATATCGCATCTCATTTCTATGTTTCATGGTAAGATATAATATGATTTGCGAAGTGTTATGTATTCTTCGTCTACACTTCAAATGAATGTAAATGCGACACTTCCTTGCTAGGAAATAGCGTCTGCAGATGTCTAGGTATCGTAGCGATAGAGTTCTAATGCTTGTTTAAACGCGATATCGCATCTCATTTCCATGTTTCATGGTAGGATATAATATGATTTGCGAAGTGTTATGTATTCCCCGTCTACACTTCAAATGAATGTAAATGCGACACTTCCTTGCAAAGAAATAGCGTTTGCACATGTCTACGTATCGTAGCAATAGATATGGAATGCTTCTTAAAACGCGATATCGCATCTCATTTCCACGTTTCATGGTAAGATATAATATGATTTGCGAAGTGTCATGTATTCCTCGTCTACTATTCAAATGAGTGTAAAAGCGACACTTCTTTGCAAGGAAATGGCGTTTGCAGATGTCTACCTATCGTTGCAATAGAGGTCTAATGCTTCTTAAAACGCGATATCGCATCTCATTCCTATGTTTCATGGTAAGATACAATATGATTTGCGAAGTGTTATGTATTCCTCGTCTACACTTCAAATGAATGTAAATGCGACACTTCCTTGCTAGGAAATAGCGTCTGCAGATGTCTAGGTATCGTAGCGATAGAGTTCTAATGCTTCTTTAAACGCGATATCGCATCTCATTTCCATGTTTCATGATAGGATATAATATTATTTGCGAAGTGTTATGTATTCCTCGTCTACACTTCAAATGAATGTAAATGCGGCACTTCCTTGCAAAGAAATAGCGTTTGCAGATGTCTACGTATCGTAGCAATAGATATGGAATGCTTCTTAAAACGCGATATCGCATCTCATTTCCACGTTTCATGGTAAGATATAATATGATTTGCGAAGTGTCATGTATTCCTCGTCTACTATTCAAATGAGCGTAAAAGCGACACTTCTTTGCAAGGAAATGGCGTTTGCAGATGTCTACCTATCGTTGCAATAGAGGTCTAATGCTTCTTAAAACGCGATATCGCATCTCATTCCTATGTTTCATGGTAAGATATAATATGATTTGCGAAGTGTTATGTATTCCTCGTCTACACTTCAAATGAATGTAAATGCGACACTTCCTTGCAAAGAAATAGCGTTTGCAGATGTCTACGTATCGTAGCAATAGATATGTAATGCTTCTTAAGACGCGATATCGCATCCCATTTCTACGTTTCATGGTAAGATATAATATGATTTGCGAAGTGTCAAGTATTCCTCGTCTACTATTCAAATGAGTGTAAATGCGTCACTTCCTAGCATGGAAATAGCGTTTGCAGATGTCTACGTATCGTAGCTATAGATTTCTAATGCTTCTTAAAACGCGATATCGCATCTCATTTCTATGTTTCATGGTAAGATATAATATGATTTGCGAAGTGTCATGTATTCCTCGTCTACACTTCAAATGAATGTAAATGCGACACTTCCTTGCTAGGAAATAGCGTTTGCAGATGTCTACCTACTGTAGCAATAGAGTTCTAATGCTTCTTAAAACGCGAAATCGCATCTCATTTCTATGTTTCATGGTAAGATATAGTATGATTTGCGAAGTGTTATGTATTCCTCGTCTACACTTCAAATGAATGTAAATGCGACACTTCCTTGCAAAGAAATAGCGTTTGCAGATGTCTACGTATCGTAGCAACAGATTTCTAATGCTTCTTAAAACGCGATATCGCATCTCATTACTATGTTTCATGGTAAGGTATAATATGATTTGCGAAGTGTCATGTATTCCTCGTCTACACTTCAAATGAATGTAAATGCGACACTTCCTTGCTAGGAAATAGCGTCTGCAGATGTCTAGGTATCGTAGCAATAGAGTTCAAATGCTTCTTAAAACGAGATATTGCATCTCATATCTATGTTTCATGATAAGATATAATATTCATTGCGAAGTGTTATGCATTCCTCGTATACGATTCAAATGAATGTAAATGCGACACTTCCTTGCGAGGAACTAGCGTTTGCAGTTTTCTACGTATCGTAGCAATAGAGTTCTTATGATTCTTAAAACGCGATATCGCATCTCATTTCCATCTTTCATGGTAAGATATAATATGATTTGTGAAGTGTTATGTATTCCTCGTCTTCACTTCAAATGAATATGAATGCGACACTTCCTCGCTAGGAAATAGCGTTTGCAGATGTTTACGTATCGTAGCAATAGATATGTAATGCTTCTTAAAACGCGATGTCGCATCTCATTTCTATGTTTCATGGCTAGATATAATATGATTTGCGAAGTGTTATGTATTCCTCGTCTACACTTCAAATGAATGTAAATGCGACACTTCCTTCCTAGGAAATAGCGTCTGCAGATGTCTAGATATCGTAGCGATAGTGTTCTAATGCTTCCTAAAACGCGATATCGCATCTCATTTCTATGTTTCATGGTAAGATATAATATGATTTGCGAAGTGTTATGTATTCCTCGTCTACACTTCAAATGAATGTGAATGCGACACTTCCTCGCTAGGAAATAGCGTTTGCAGATGTCTACATATCGTAGCAATAGATTTCTAATCCTTCTTAAAACGCGATATCGCATCTCATTTCTATGTTTCATGGTAAGACATAATATGATTTGCGAAGTGTCATGTATTCCTCGTCTACACTTCAAATGAATGTAAATGCAACACTTCCTTGCAAGGAAATAGCGTTTGCAGATGTTTACCTATCGCAGCAATAGAGTTCTAATGCTTCTTAAAACGCGATATCGCATCTCATTTCTATGTTTCATGGTTAGATATAATATGATTTGCGAAGTGTTATGTATTCCTCGTCTGCACTTCAAATGAATGTAAATGCGACACTTCCTTGCAAGGAAATAGCGTTTGCAGATGTCTACGTATCGTAGCAATAGAGTTCTTATGATTCTTAATACGCGATATCGCATCTCATTTCTACGCTTCATGGTAAGATATAATATGATTTGCGAGGTGTTATGTATTCCTCGTCTACACTTCAAATGAATGTAAATGCGACACTTCCTTCCAAGGAAATAGCGTTTGCAGATGTCTACCTATCGTAGCAATAGAGTTCTAATGCTTCTTAAAACGCGATATCGCATCTCATTTCTATGTTTCATGGTAAGATGTAATATGATTTGCGAAGTGTTATGTATTCCTCGTCTACACTTCAAATGAATGTGAATGCGACACTTCCTCGCTAGGAAATAACGGATGCAGATGTCTACGTATCGTAGCAATAGAGTTCAGATGATTCTTAAAACGCGATATCGCATCTCATTTCTATGTTTCATGGTAAGATATAATATGATTTGCGAAGTGTTATGTATTCCTCGTCTACACTTCAAATGAATGTAAATGCGACACTTCCTTGCAAGGAAATGGCGTTTGCAGATGTCTACCTATCGT
The DNA here is from genome assembly GCF_050948175.1 of Xylocopa sonorina. Taxonomy (NCBI): domain Eukaryota; kingdom Metazoa; phylum Arthropoda; class Insecta; order Hymenoptera; family Apidae; genus Xylocopa; species Xylocopa sonorina. The sequence continues at coordinate 60,108 of NW_027490719.1, read as the reverse complement.
TGCAATGGAGGTCTAATGCTTCTTAAAACGCGATATCGCATCTCATTCCTATGTTTCATGGTAAGATATAATATGATTTGCGAAGTGTTATGTATTCCTCGTCTACACTTCAAATGAATGTAAATGCGACACTTCCTTGCAAAGAAATAGCGTTTGCAGATGTCTACGTATCGTAGCAATAGATATGTAATGCTTCTTAAGACGCGATATCGCATCCCATTTCTACGTTTCATGGTAAGATATAATATGATTTGCGAAGTGTCAAGTATTCCTCGTCTACTATTCAAATGAGTGTAAATGCGTCACTTCCTAGCATGGAAATAGCGTTTGCAGATGTCTACGTATCGTAGCTATAGATTTCTAATGCTTCTTAAAACGCGATATCGCATCTCATTTCTATGTTTCATGGTAAGATATAATATGATTTGCGAAGTGTCATGTATTCCTCGTCTACACTTCAAATGAATGTAAATGCGACACTTCCTTGCTAGGAAATAGCGTTTGCAGATGTCTACCTACTGTAGCAATAGAGTTCTAATGCTTCTTAAAACGCGAAATCGCATCTCATTTCTATGTTTCATGGTAAGATATAGTATGATTTGCGAAGTGTTATGTATTCCTCGTCTACACTTCAAATGAATGTAAATGCGACACTTCCTTGCAAAGAAATAGCGTTTGCAGATGTCTACGTATCGTAGCAACAGATTTCTAATGCTTCTTAAAACGCGATATCGCATCTCATTTCTATGTTTCATGGTAAGGTATAATATGATTTGCGAAGTGTCATGTATTCCTCGTCTACACTTCAAATGAATGTAAATGCGACACTTCCTTGCTAGGAAATAGCGTCTGCAGATGTCTAGGTATCGTAGCAATAGAGTTCAAATGCTTCTTAAAACGAGATATTGCATCTCATATCTATGTTTCATGATAAGATATAATATTCATTGCGAAGTGTTATGCATTCCTCGTATACGATTCAAATGAATGTAAATGCGACACTTCCTTGCGAGGAACTAGCGTTTGCAGTTTTCTACGTATCGTAGCAATAGAGTTCTTATGATTCTTAAAACGCGATATCGCATCTCATTTCCATCTTTCATGGTAAGATATAATATGATTTGTGAAGTGTTATGTATTCCTCGTCTTCACTTCAAATGAATATGAATGCGACACTTCCTCGCTAGGAAATAGCGTTTGCAGATGTTTACGTATCGTAGCAATAGATATGTAATGCTTCTTAAAACGCGATGTCGCATCTCATTTCTATGTTTCATGGCTAGATATAATATGATTTGCGAAGTGTTATGTATTCCTCGTCTACACTTCAAATGAATGTAAATGCGACACTTCCTTCCTAGGAAATAGCGTCTGCAGATGTCTAGATATCGTAGCGATAGTGTTCTAATGCTTCCTAAAACGCGATATCGCATCTCATTTCTATGTTTCATGGTAAGATATAATATGATTTGCGAAGTGTTATGTATTCCTCGTCTACACTTCAAATGAATGTGAATGCGACACTTCCTCGCTAGGAAATAGCGTTTGCAGATGTCTACATATCGTAGCAATAGATTTCTAATCCTTCTTAAAACGCGATATCGCATCTCATTTCTATGTTTCATGGTAAGACATAATATGATTTGCGAAGTGTCATGTATTCCTCGTCTACACTTCAAATGAATGTAAATGCAACACTTCCTTGCAAGGAAATAGCGTTTGCAGATGTTTACCTATCGCAGCAATAGAGTTCTAATGCTTCTTAAAACGCGATATCGCATCTCATTTCTATGTTTCATGGTTAGATATAATATGATTTGCGAAGTGTTATGTATTCCTCGTCTGCACTTCAAATGAATGTAAATGCGACACTTCCTTGCAAGGAAATAGCGTTTGCAGATGTCTACGTATCGTAGCAATAGAGTTCTTATGATTCTTAATACGCGATATCGCATCTCATTTCTACGCTTCATGGTAAGATATAATATGATTTGCGAAGTGTCAAGTATTCCTCGTCTACTATTCAAATGAGTGTAAATGCGGCACTTCCTTGCAAAGAAATAGCGTTTGCAGATGTCTACGTATCGTAGCAATAGATATGGAATGCTTCTTAAAACGCGATATCGCATCTCATTTCCACGTTTCATGGTAAGATATAATATGATTTGCGAAGTGTCATGTATTCCTCGTCTACTATTCAAATGAGCGTAAAAGCGACACTTCTTTGCAAGGAAATGGCGTTTGCAGATGTCTACCTATCGTTGCAATAGAGGTCTAATGCTTCTTAAAACGCGATATCGCATCTCATTCCTATGTTTCATGGTAAGATATAATATGATTTGCGAGGTGTTATGTATTCCTCGTCTACACTTCAAATGAATGTAAATGCGACACTTCCTTCCAAGGAAATAGCGTTTGCAGATGTCTACCTATCGTAGCAATAGAGTTCTAATGCTTCTTAAAACGCGATATCGCATATCATTTCTATGTTTCATGGTAAGATGTAATATGATTTGCGAAGTGTTATGTATTCCTCGTCTACACTTCAAATGAATGTGAATGCGACACTTCCTCGCTAGGAAATAACGGATGCAGATGTCTACGTATCGTAGCAATAGAGTTCAGATGATTCTTAAAACGCGATATCGCATCTCATTTCTATGTTTCATGGTAAGATATAATATGATTTGCGAAGTGTTATGTATTCCTCGTCTACACTTCAAATGAATGTAAATGCGACACTTCCTTGCAAGGAAATAGCGTTTGCAGATGTCTACCTATCGTTGCAATAGAGGTCTAATGCTTCTTAAAACGCGATATCGCATCTCATTCCTATGTTTCATGGTAAGATATAATATGATTTGCGAAGTGTTATGTATTCCTCGCCTACACTTCAAATGAATGTAAATGCGACACTTCCTTGCAAAGAAATAGCGTTTGCAGATGTCTACGTATCGTAGCAACAGATTTCTAATGCTTCTTAAAACGCGATGTCGCATCTCATTTCTATGTTTCATGGCTAGATATAATATGATTTGCGAAGTGTTATGTATTCCTCGTCTACACTTCAAATGAATGTAAATGCGGCACTTCCTTGCTAGGAAATAGCATCTGCAGATGTCTAGGTATCGTAGCGATAGTGTTCTAATGCTTCCTAAAACACGATATCGCATCTCATTTCTATGTTTCATGGTAAGATATAATATGATTTGCGATGTCTAGGTATCGTAGCAATAGAGTTCAAATGCTTCTTAAAACGAGATATTGCATCTCATATCTATGTTTCATGATGAGATATAATATTCATTGCGAGGTGTTATGCATTCCTCGTATACGATTCAAATGAATGTAAATGCGACACTTCCTTGCAAGGAAATTGCGTTTGCAGTTTTCTACGTATCGTAGCAATAGAGTTCTTATGATTCTTAAAACGCGATATCGCATCTCATTTCCATCTTTCATGGTAAGATATAATATGATTAGCGAAGTGTTATGTATTCCTCGTCTACACTTCAAATGAATGTGAATGCGACACTTCCTCGCTAGGAAATAGCGTTTGCAGATGTCTACGTATCGTAGCAATAGATATGTAATGCTTCTTAAAACGCGATGTCGCATCTCATTTCTATGTTTCATGGCTAGATATAATATGATTTGCGAAGTGTTATGTATTCCTCGTCTACACTTCAAATGAATGTAAATGCAACACTTCCTTGCGAGGAAATAGCGTCTGCAGATGTGTAGGTATCGTAGCGATAGTGTTCTAATGCGTCCTAAAACGCGATATCGCATCTCATTTCTATGTTTCATGGTAAGATATAATATGATTTGCGAAGTGTTATGTATTCCTCGTCTACACTTCAAATGAATGTGAATGCGACACTTCCTCGCTAGGAAATAGCGTTTGCAGATGTTTACCTATCGTAGAAATAGAGTTCTAATGCTTCTTAAAACGCGATATCGCATCTCATTTCTATGTTTCATGGTAAGATATAATATGATTTGCGAAGTGTTATGTATTCCTCGTCTGCACTTCAAATGAATGTAAATGCGACACTTCCTTGCAAGGAAATAGCGTTTGCAGATGTCTACGTATCGTAGCAATAGATATGTAATGCTTCTTAAGACGCGATATCGCATCCCATTTCTACGTTTCATGGTAAGATATAATATGATTTGCGAAGTGTCAAGTATTCCTCGTCTACTATTCAAATGAGTGTAAATGCGGCACTTCCTTGCAAAGAAATAGCGTTTGCAGATGTCTACGTATCGTAGCAATAGATATGGAATGCTTCTTAAAACGCGATATCGCATCTCATTTCCACGTTTCATGGTAAGATATAATATGATTTGCGAAGTGTCATGTATTCCTCGTCTACTATTCAAATGAGCGTAAAAGCGACACTTCTTTGCAAGGAAATGGCGTTTGCAGATGTCTACCTATCGTTGCAATAGAGGTCTAATGCTTCTTAAAACGCGATATCGCATCTCATTCCTATGTTTCATGGTAAGATATAATATGATTTGCGAAGTGTTATGTATTCCTCGCCTACACTTCAAATGAATGTAAATGCGACACTTCCTTGCAAAGAAATAGCGTTTGCAGATGTCTACGTATCGTAGCAACAGATTTCTAATGCTTCTTAAAACGCGATGTCGCATCTCATTTCTATGTTTCATGGCTAGATATAATATGATTTGCGAAGTGTTATGTATTCCTCGTCTACACTTCAAATGAATGTAAATGCGGCACTTCCTTGCTAGGAAATAGCGTCTGCAGATGTCTAGGTATCGTAGCGATAGTGTTCTAATGCTTCCTAAAACACGATATCGCATCTCATTTCTATGTTTCATGGTAAGATATAATATGATTTGCGATGTCTAGGTATCGTAGCAATAGAGTTCAAATGCTTCTTAAAACGAGATATTGCATCTCATATCTATGTTTCATGATGAGATATAATATTCATTGCGAGGTGTTATGCATTCCTCGTATACGATTCAAATGAATGTAAATGCGACACTTCCTTGCAAGGAAATTGCGTTTGCAGTTTTCTACGTATCGTAGCAATAGAGTTCTTATGATTCTTAAAACGCGATATCGCATCTCATTTCCATCTTTCATGGTAAGATATAATATGATTAGCGAAGTGTTATGTATTCCTCGTCTACACTTCAAATGAATGTGAATGCGACACTTCCTCGCTAGGAAATAGCGTTTGCAGATGTCTACGTATCGTAGCAATAGATATGTAATGCTTCTTAAAACGCGATGTCGCATCTCATTTCTATGTTTCATGGCTAGATATAATATGATTTGCGAAGTGTTATGTATTCCTCGTCTACACTTCAAATGAATGTAAATGCGACACTTCCTTGCGAGGAAATAGCGTCTGCAGATGTCTAGGTATCGTAGCGATAGTGTTCTAATGCGTCCTAAAACGCGATATCGCATCTCATTTCTATGTTTCATGGTAAGATATAATATGATTTGCGAAGTGTTATGTATTCCTCGTCTACACTTCAAATGAATGTGAATGCGACACTTCCTCGCTAGGAAATAGCGTTTGCAGATGTTTACCTATCGTAGAAATAGAGTTCTAATGCTTCTTAAAACGCGATATCGCATCTCATTTCTATGTTTCATGGTAAGATATAATATGATTTGCGAAGTGTTATGTATTCCTCGTCTGCACTTCAAATGAATGTAAATGCGACACTTCCTTGCAAGGAAATAGCGTTTGCAGATGTCTACGTATCGTAGCAATATAGTTCTAATGCTTCTTAAAACGCGATATCGCATCTCATTTCTATGTTTCATGGTAAGATGTAATATGATTTGCGAAGTGTTATGTATTCCTCGTCTACACTTCAAATGAATGTAAATGCGACACTTCCTTGCTAGGAAATAGCGTCTGCAGATGTCTAGGTATCGTAGCGATGGAGTTCTAATGCTTCTTAAAACGCGATATCGCATTTCATTTCTATGTTTCATGATAAGATATAATATGATTTGCGAAGTGTTATGTATTCCTCGTCTACACTTCAAATGAATGTAAATGCGACACTTCCTTGCAAGGAAATAGCGTTTGCAGATGTCTACCTATCGTAGCGATAGAGTTCTAATGCTTCTTAAAACGCAATATCGCATCTCATTTCTATGTTTCATGGTAAGATATAATATGATTTGCGAAGTGTTATGTATTCCTCGTCCACACTTCAAATGAATGTAAATGCGACACTTTCTTGCAAGGAAATAGCGTTTGCAGATGTCTACCTATCGTAGCGATAGAGTTCTAATGCTTCTTAAAACGCTATATCGCATTTCATTTCTATGTTTCATGGTAAGATATAATATGATTTGCGAAGTGTCATGTATTCCTCGTCTACACTTCAAATGAATGTAAATGCGACACTTCCTTGCTAGGAAATAGCGTTTGCAGATGTCTACCTACTGTAGCAATAGAGTTCTAATGCTTCTTAAAACGCGAAATCGCATCTCATTTCTATGTTTCATGGTAAGATATAGTATGATTTGCGAAGTGTTATGTATTCCTCGTCTACACTTCAAATGAATGTAAATGCGACACTTCCTTGCAAAGAAATAGCGTTTGCAGATGTCTACGTATCGTAGCAACAGATTTCTAATGCTTCTTAAAACGCGATATCGCATCTCATTTCTATGTTTCATGGTAAGGTATAATATGATTTGCGAAGTGTCATGTATTCCTCGTCTACACTTCAAATGAATGTAAATGCGACACTTCCTTGCTAGGAAATAGCGTCTGCAGATGTCTAGGTATCGTAGCAATAGAGTTCAAATGCTTCTTAAAACGAGATATTGCATCTCATATCTATGTTTCATGATAAGATATAATATTCATTGCGAAGTGTTATGCATTCCTCGTATACGATTCAAATGAATGTAAATGCGACACTTCCTTGCAAGGAAATAGCGTTTGCAGTTTTCTACGTATCGTAGCAATAGAGTTCTTATGATTCTTAAAACGCGATATCGCATCTCATTTCCATCTTTCATGGTAAGATATAATATGATTTGTGAAGTGTTATGTATTCCTCGTCTTCACTTCAAATGAATGTGAATGCGACACTTCCTCGCTAGGAAATAGCGTTTGCAGATGTTTACGTATCGTAGCAATAGATATGTAATGCTTCTTTAAACGCGATGTCGCATCTCATTTCTATGTTTCATGGCTAGATATAATATGATTTGCGAAGTGTTATGTATTCCTCGTCTGCACTTCAAATGAATGTAAATGCGACACTTCCTTGCAAGGAAATAGCGTTTGCAGATGTCTACGTATCGTAGCAATAGAGTTCTTATGATTCTTAATACGCGATATCGCATCTCATTTCCACGCTTCATGGTAAGATATAATATGATTTGCGAGGTGTTATGTATTCCTCGTCTACACTTCAAATGAATGTAAATGCGACACTTCCTTGCAAAGAAATAGCGTTTGCACATGTCTACGTATCGTAGCAATAGATATGGAATGCTTCTTAAAACGCGATATCGCATCTCATTTCCACGTATCATGGTAAGATATAATATGATTTGCGAAGTGTCATGTATTCCTCGTCTACTATTCAAATGAGTGTAAAAGCGACACTTCTTTGCAAGGAAATGGAGTTTGCAGATGTCTACCTATCGTTGCAATAGAGGTCTAATGCTTCTTAAAACGCGATATCGCATCTCATTCCTATGTTTCATGGTAAGATATAATATGATTTGCGAAGTGTTATGTATTCCTCGTCTACACTTCAAATGAATGTAAATGCGACACTTCCTTGCAAAGAAATAGCGTTTGCAGATGTCTACGTATCGTAGCAACAGATTTCTAATGCTTCTTAAAACGCGATGTCGCATCTCATTTCTATGTTTCATGGCTAGATATAATATGATTTGCGAAGTGTTATGTATTCCTCGTCTACACTTCAAATGAATGTAAATGCGGCACTTCCTTGCTAGCAAATAGCGTCTGCAGATGTCTAGGTATCGTAGCGATAGTGTTCTAATGCTTCCTAAAACGCGATATCGCATCTCATTTCTATGTTTCATGGTAAGATATAATATGATTTGCGAAGTGTTATGTATTCCTCGTCTACACTTCAAATGAATGTAAATGCGACACTTCCTTGCTAGGAAATAGCGTTTGCAGATGTCTACCTACCGTAGCAATAGAGTTCTAATGCTTCTTAAAACGCGAAATCGCATCTCATTCCTATGCTTCATGGTAAGATATAGTATGATTTGCGAAGTGTTATGTATTCCTCGTCTACACTTCAAATTAATGTAAATGCGACACTTCTTTGCAAAGAAATAGCGTTTGCAGATGTTTACCTATCGTAGCAATAGAGTTCTAATGCTTCTTAAAACGCGATATCGCATCTCATTTCTATGTTTCATGGTAAGATATAATATGATTTGCGAAGTGTTATGTATTCCTCGTCTGCACTTCAAATGAATGTAAATGCGACACTTCCTTGCAAGGAAATAGCGTTTGCAGATGTCTACGTATCGTAGCAATAGAGTTCTAATGCTTCTTAAAACGCGATATCGCATCTCATTTCTATGTTTCATGGTAAGATGTAATATGATTTGCGAAGTGTTATGTATTCCTCGTCTACACTTCAAATGAATGTAAATGCGACACTTCCTTGCAAGGAAGTAGCGATTGCAGATGTCTACGTATCGGAGCACTAGAGTTCTAATGCTTCTTAAAACGCGATATCGCATCTCATTTCTATGTTTCATGGTAAGATATAATATGATTTGCGAAGTGTTATGTATTCCTCGTCTACACTTAAATGAATGTAAATGCGACACTTCCTTGCAAAGAAATAGCGTTTGCAGATGTCTACGTATCGTAGCAATAGATATGTAATGCTTCTTAAAACGCGATATCGCATCTCATTTCTACGTTTCATGGTAAGATATAATATGATTTGCGAAGTGTCATGTATTCCTCGTCTACTATTCAAATGAGTGTAAATGCGACACTTCCTAGCAAGGAAATAGCGTTTGCAGATGTCTACGTATCGTAGCTATAGATTTCTAATGCTTCTTAAAACGCGATATCGCATCTCATTTCTATGTTTCATGGTAAGATATAATATGATTCGCGATGTGTTATGTATTCCTCGTCTGCACTTCAAATGAATGTAAATGCGACACTTCCTTGCAAGGAAATAGCGTTTACAGATGTCTACGTATCGTAGCAATAGAGTTCTTATGATTCTTAATACGCGATATCGCATCTCATTTCTATGTTTCATGGTAAGATATAATATGATTTGCGAGGTGTTATGTATTCCTCGTCTACACTTCAAGTGAATGTAAATGCGACACTTCCTTGCAAAGAAATAGCGTTTGCAGATGTCTACGTATCGTAGCAATAGATATGTAATGCTTCTTAAAACGCGATATTGCATCTCATTTCTACGTTTCATGGTAAGATATAATATGATTTGCGAAGTGTCATGTATTCCTCGTCTACTATTCAAATGAGTGTAAATGCGACACTTCCTAGCAAGGAAATAGCGTTTGCAGATGTCTACGTATCGTAGCTATAGATTTCTAATGCTTCTTAAAAAGCGATATCGCATCTCATTTCTATGTTTCATGGTAAGATATAATATGATTTGCGAAGTGTCATGTATTCCTCGTCTACACTTCAAATGAATGTAAATGCAACACTTCCTTGCAAGGAAATAGCGTTTGCAGATGTTTACCTATCGTAGCAGGAGTGTTCTAATGCTTCTTAAAACGCGATATCGCTTCTCATTTCTATGTTTCATGGTAAGATATAATATGATTTGCGATGTGTTATGTATTCCTCGTCTGCACTTCAAATGAATGTAAATGCGACACTTCCTTGCAAGGAAATAGCGTTTGCAGATGTCTACAGTATCGTAGCAATAGAGTTCTTATGATTCTTAAAACGCGATATCGCATTTCATTTCTATGTTTCATGGTAAGATATAATATGATTTGCGAAGTGTCATGTATTCCTCGTCTACACTTCAAATGAATGTAAATGCGACACTTCCTTGCTAGGAAATAGCGTCTGCAGATGTCTAGGTATCGTAGCAATAGAGTTAAAATGCTTCTTAAAACGAGATATCGCATCTCATTTCTATGTTTCATGGTAAGACATAATATGATTTGCGGAGTGTTATGTATTCCTCGTCTACACTTCAAATGAATGTAAATGCGACACTTCCTTGCAAAGAAATAGCGTTTGCAGATGTCTACGTATCGTAGCAATAGATTTTTAGTGCTTCTTAAAACGCGATATCGAATCTCATTTCTATGTTTCATGGTAAGATATAATGTGATTTGCGAAGTGTTATGCATTCCTCGTCTACACTTCAAATGAATGTAAATGCGACACTTCCTTGCAAGGAAATAGCGTTTGCAGTTGTCTACGTATCGTAGCAATAGAGTTCTTATGATTCTTAATACGCGATATCGCATCTCATTTCTATGTTTCATGGTAAGACATAATATGATTTGCGAAGTGTTATGTATTCCTCGTCTACACTTCAAATGAATGTAAATGCAACACTTCCTTGCAAGGAAATAGCGTCTGCAGATGTCTACGTATCGTAGCAATAGAGTTCTAATGCTTCTTAAAACGCGATATCGCATCTCATTTCTATGTTTCATGGTAAGATATAATATGATTTGCGAAGTGTTATGTATTCCTCGTCTGCACTTCAAATGAATGTAAATGCGACACTTCCTTGCTAGGAAATAGCGTCTGCAGATGTCTAGGTATCGTAGCAATAGAGTTCTTGTGATTCTTAATACGCGATATCGCATCTCATTTCTATGTTTCATGGTAAGATATAATATTCATTGCGAAGTGTTATGCATTCCTCGTCTACGATTCAAATGAATGTAAATGCGACACTTCCTTGCTAGGAAATAGCGTCTGCAGATGTCTACGTATCGTAGCAATAGAGTTCTTATGATTCTTAAAACGCGATATCGCATCTCATTTCTATCTTTCATGGTAAGATATTATATGATTTGTGAAGTGTTATGTATTCCTCGTCTACACTTCAAATGAATGTGAATGCGACACTTCCTTGCTAGGAGATAGCGTTTGCAGATGTCTACGTATCGTAGCAATAGTGATCTTATGATTCTTAAAACGCGATATCGCATCTCATTTCTATGTTTCTTGGTAAAATATAATATGAATTGCGAAGTGTTATATATTCCTCGTCTACACTTCAAATGAATATAAATGCGATACTTCCTTGCTAGGAAGTAGCGTTTGCAGATGTCTACGTATCGTAGCAATAGTGTTCTTATGATTCTTAAAACGCGATAGCGCATCTCATTTCTATGTTTCATGGTAAGATATAATATGATTTGCGAAGTGTTATGTATTCCTCGTCTACACTTCAAATGAATGTAAATGCGGCACTTCCTTGCTAGGAAATAGGGTCTGGAGATGCCTAGGTATCGTAGCGATAACGTTCTAATGCTCCTTAAAACGCGATATCGCATCTCATTTCTATGTTTCATGGTAAGATATAATATGATTTGCGAAGTGTTATGTATTCCTCGTCTACACTTCAAATGAATGTAAATGCGACACTTCCTTGCAAGGAAATAGCGTTTGCAGATGTCTACCTATCGTAGCAATAGAGTTCTTATGATTCTTAAAACGCGATATTGCATCTTATTTCTATGTTTCATGGTAAGATATAATATGATTTGCGAAGTGTATGTATTCCACGTCTACACTTCAAATGAATGTAAATGCGACACTTCCTTGCAAAGAAATAGCGTTTGCAGATGTCTACGTATCGTAGGAATAGATTTTTAGTGCTTCTTAAAACGCGATATCGCATCTCATTTCTATGTTTCATGGTAAGATATAATGTGATTTGCGAAGTGTCATATATTCCTCGTCTACACTTCAAATGAATGTAAATGCGACACTTCCTTGCAAGGAAATAGCGTCTACAGATGTCTACGTATCGTAGCAATAGAGTTCTTATGATTCTTAAAACGCGATATTGCATCTTATTTCTATGTTTCATGGTAAGATATAGTATGATTTGCGAAGTGTCATGTATTCCTCGTCTACACTTCAAATGAATGTAAATGCGACACTTCCTTGCTAGGAAATAGCGTCTGCAGATGTCTAGGTATCGTAGCAATAGAGTTCTAATGCTTCTTAAAACGAGATATTGCATCTCATATCTATGTTTCATGATAAGATATAATATTCATTGCGAAGTGTTATGCATTCCTCGTCTACGATTCAAATGAATGTAAATGCGACACTTCCTTGCAAAGAAATAGCGTTTGCAGATGTCTACGTATCGTAGCAATAGATATGTAATGCTTCTTAAAACGCGGTATCGCATCTCATTTCTACGTTTCATGGTAAGATATAATATGATTTGCGAAGTGTCATGTATTCCTCGTCTACTATTCAAATGAGTGTAAATGCGACACTTCCTAGCAAGGAAATAGCGTTTGCAGATGTCTACGTATCGTAGCTATAGATTTCTAATGCTTCTTAAAAAGCGATATCGCATCTCATTTCTATGATTCATGGTAAGATATAATATGATTTGCGAAGTGTCATTTATTCCTCGTCTACACTTCAAATGAATGTAAATGCAACACTTCCTTGCAAGGAAATAGCGTTTGCAGATGTTTACCTATCGTAGCAGGAGTGTTCTAATGCTTCATAAAACGCGATATCGCATCTCATTTCTATGTTTCATGGTAAGATATAATATGATTTGCGAAGTGTTATGTGTTCCTCGTCTACACTTCAAATGAATGCAAATGCGACACTTCCTTGCAAGGAAATAGCGTTTGCAGATGTCTACCTATCGTAGCGATAGAGTTCTAATGCTTCTTAAAACGCTATATCGCATTTCATTTCTATGTTTCATTGTAAGATTTAATATGATTTGCGAAGTGTTATGTATTCCTCGTCTACACTTCAAATGAATGTAAATACGACACTTCCTTGCAAGGAAATAGCGTCTGCAGATGTCTACGTATCGTAGCAATAGAGTTCTTATGATTCCTAAAACGCGATATTGCATCTTATTTCTATGTTTCATGGTAAGATATAATATGATTTGCGAAGTGTCATGTATTCCACGTCTACACTTCAAATGAATGTAAATGCGACACTTCCTTGCTAGGAAATAGCGTCTGCAGATGTCTAGGTATCGTAGCAATAGAGTTCTAATGCTTCTTAAAACGAGATATTGCATCTCATATCTATGTTTCATGATAAGATATAATATTCATTGCGAAGTGTTATGCATTCCTCGTCTACGATTGAAATGAATGTAAACGCGACACTTCCTTGCAAGGAAATAGCGTCTGCAGTTGTCTACGTATCGTAGCAATAGAGTTCTAATGCTTCTTAAAACGCGAAATCGCATCTCATTTCTATGTTTCATGGTAAGATATAATATGATTTGCGAAGTGTTATGTATTCCTCGTCTACACTTCAAATGAATGTAAATGCGGCACTTCCTTGCTAGGAAATAGCGTCTGGAGATGTCTAGGTATCGTAGCGATAGTGTTCTAATGCTTCTTAAAACGCGATATCGCATCTCATTTCTATGTTTCATTGTAAGATATAATATGATTTGCGAAGTGTTATGTATTCCTCGTCTACTCTTCAAATGAATGTAAATGCGACACTTCCTTGCTAGGAAATAGCGTCTGCAGATGTCTAGGTATCGTAGCAATAGAGTTCTAATGCTTCTTAAAACGAGATATTGCATCTCATATCTATGTTTCATGATAAGATATAATATTCATTGCGAAGTGTTATGCATTCCTCGTCTACGATTCAAATGAATGTAAATGCGACACTTCCTTGCAAAGAAATAGCGTTTGCAGATGTCTACGTATCGTAGCAATAGATATGTAATGCTTCTTAAAACGCGATATCGCATCTCATTTCTACGTTTCATGGTAAGATATAATATGATTTGCGAAGTGTCATGTATTCCTCGTCTACTATTCAAATGAGTGTAAATGCGACACTTCCTAGCAAGGAAATAGCGTTTGCAGATGTCTACGTATCGTAGCTATAGATTTCTAATGCTTCTTAAAAAGCGATATCGCATCTCATTTCTATGTTTCATGGTAAGATATAATATGATTTGCGAAGTGTCATTTATTCCTCGTCTACACTTCAAATGAATGTAAATGCAACACTTCCTTGCAAGGAAATAGCGTTTGCAGATGTTTACCTATCGTAGCAGGAGTGTTCTAATGCTTCATAAAACGCGATATCGCATCTCATTTCTATGTTTCATGGTAAGATATAATATGATTTGCGAAGTGTTATGTGTTCCTCGTCTACACTTCAAATGAATGCAAATGCGACACTTCCTTGCAAGGAAATAGCGTTTGCAGATGTCTACCTATCGTAGCGATAGAGTTCTAATGCTTCTTAAAACGCTATATCGCATTTCATTTCTATGTTTCATTGTAAGATTTAATATGATTTGCGAAGTGTTATGTATTCCTCGTCTACACTTCAAATGAATGTAAATACGACACTTCCTTGCAAGGAAATAGCGTCTGCAGATGTCTACGTATCGTAGCAATAGAGTTCTTATGATTCTTAAAACGCGATATTGCATCTTATTTCTATGTTTCATGGTAAGATATAATATGATTTGCGAAGTGTCATGTATTCCACGTCTACACTTCAAATGAATGTAAATGCGACACTTCCTTGCTAGGAAATAGCGTCTGGAGATGTCTAGGTATCGTAGCGATAGTGTTCTAATGCTTCTTAAAACGCGATATCGCATCTCATTTCTATGTTTCATTGTAAGATATAATATGATTTGCGAAGTGTTATGTATTCCTCGTCTACTCTTCAAATGAATGTAAATGCGACACTTCCTTGCTAGGAAATAGCGTCTGCAGATGTCTAGGTATCGTAGCGATAGTGTTCTAATGCTTCTTAAAACGCGATATCGCATCTCATTTCTATGTTTCATTGTAAGATATAATATGATTTGCGAAGTGTTATGTATTCCTCGTCTACTCTTCAAATGAATGTAAATGCGACACTTCCTTGCTAGGAAATAGCGTCTGCAGATGTCTAGGTATCGTAGCGATAGAGTTCTAATGCTGCTTAAAACGCGATAACGCATCTCATTTCTATGTTTCATGGTAAGATATAATATGATTTGCGAAGTGTTATGTATTCCTCGTCTACACTTCAAATGAATGTAAATGCGGCACTTCCTTGCTAGGAAATAGCGTCTGGAGATGTCTAGGTATCGTAGCGATAGTGTTCTAATGCTTCTTAAAACGCGATATCGCATCTCATTTCTATGTTTCATGGTAAGATATAATATGATTTGCGAAGTGTTATGTATTCCACGTCTACACTTCAAATGAATGTAAATGCGACACTTCCTTGCTAGGAAATAGCGTCTGCAGATGTCTAGGTATCGTAGCGATAGAGTTCTAATGCTCCTTAAAACGCGATATCGCATCTCATTTCTATGTTTCATGGTTAGATATAATATGATTTGCGAAGTGTTATGTATTCCTCGTCTACACGTCAAATGAATGTAAATGCGACACTTCCTTGCAAGGAAATAGCGATTGCAGATGTCTACCTATCGTAGCAATAGAGTTCTAATGCTTCTTAAAACGCGATATCGCATCTCATTTCTGTGTTTCATGGTAAGATATAATATGATTTGCGAAGTGTTATGTATTCCTCGCCTACACTTCAAATGAATGTAAATGCGGCACTTCCTTGCAAGGAAATAGCGTCTGCAGATGTCTACGTATCGTAGCAATAGAGTTCAGATGATTCTTAAAACGCGATATCGCATCTCATTTCTATGTTTCATGGTAAGATATAACATGATTTGCGAAGTGTTATGTATTCCTCGTCTACACTTCAAATGAATGTGAATGCGATACTTCCTCGCTAGGAAATAGCGTTTGCAGATGTCTACGTATCGTAGCAATAGCTTTCTAATGCTTCTTAAAACACGATATCGCATCTCATTTCTATGTTTCATGGTATGATATAATATGATTTGCGAAGTGTCATGTATTCCTCGTCTACACTTCAAATGAATTGAAATGCGACACTTCCTTGCAAGGAAATAGCGTCTGCAGATGCCTACGTATCGTAGCAATAGAGTTCTTATGATTCTTAAAACGCGATATTGCATCTCATTTCTATGTTTCATGGTAAAATATAATATGATTTGCGAAGTGTTATGCATTCCGCGTCTACGATTCAAATGAATGTAAATGCGACACTTCCTTGCAAGGAAATAGCGTTTGCAGATGTCTACGTATCGTAGCAATAGAGTTCATATGATTCTTAAAACGCGATATCGCATCTCATTTCTATGTTTCATGGTAAGATATAATATGATTTGCGAAGTGTCATGTATTCCTCGTCTACACTTCAAATGAATGTAAATGCGACACTACCTTGCAAGGAAATAGCGTCTACAGATGTCTACGTATCGTAGCAATAGAGTTCTTATGATTCTTAAAACGCGATATCGCATCTCATTTCTATGTTTCATGGTAAGATATAACATGATTTGCGAAGTGTTATGTATTCCTCGTCTACACTTCAAATGAATGTGAATGCGATACTTCCTCGCTAGGAAATAGCGTTTGCAGATGTCTACGTATCGTAGCAATAGTGTTCTTATGATTCTTGAAACGCGATATCGCATCTCATTTCTATGTTTCATGGTAAGATATAATATGATTTGCGAAGTGTTATGTATTCCTCGCCTACACTTCAAATGAATGTAAATGCGACACTTCCTTGCAAGGAAATAGCGTTTGCAGATGTCTACCTATCGTAGCAATAGAGTTCTAATGCTTCTTAAAACGCGATATCGCATCTCATTTCCCTGTTTCATGGTAAGATATAATATGATTTGCGAAGTGTCATGTATTCCTCGTCTACACTTCAAATGAATGTAAATGCGACACTTCCTCGCTAGGAAATAGCGTTTGCAGATGTCTACGTATCGTAGCAATAGATTTCTAGTGCTTCTTAAAACGCGATATCGCATCTCATTTCTATGTTTCATGGTAAGATATAATATGATTTGCGAAGTGTCATGTATTCCCCGTCTACACTTCAAATGAATGTGAATGCGACACTTCCTCGCTAGGAAATAGCGTTTGCATGTGTCTACGTATCGTAGCAATAGAGTTCTTATGATTCTTAAAACGCGATATTGCATCTCATTTCTATGTTTCATGGTAAGATATAATATGATTTGCGAAGTGTTATGCATTCCGCGACTACGATTCAAATGAATGTAAATGCGACACTTCCTTGCAAGGAAATAGCGTTTGCAGATGTCTACGTATCGTAGCAATAAAGTTCTAATGATTCTTAAAACGCGATATCGCATCTCATTTCTATGTTTCATGGTAAGATATAATATGATTTGCGAAGTGTCATGTATTCCTCGTCTACACTTCAAATGAATGTAAATGCGACACTTCCTTGCTAGGAAATAGCGACTGCAGATGTCTAGGTATCGTAGCAATAGAGTTCTAATGCTTCTTAAAACGCGATATCGCATCTCATTTCTATGTTTCATGGTAAGATATAATATGATTTGCGAAGTGTTATGTATTCCTCGTCTACACTTCAAATGAATGTAAATGCGACACTTCCTTGCAAGGAAATAGCGTTTGCAGATGTCTACCTATCGTAGCAATAGAGTTCTAATGCTTCTTAAAACGCGATATCGCATCTCATTTCCGTGTTTCATGGTAAGATATAATATGATTTGCGAAGTGTCATGTATTCCTCGTCTACACTTCAAATGAATGTAAATGCGACACTTCCTTGCAAGGAAATAGCGTCTACAGATGTCTACGTATCGTAGCAATAGAGTTCTTATGATTCTTAAAACGCGATACTGCATCTTATTTCTATGTTTCATGGTAAGATATAATATGATTTGCGAAGTGTCATGTATTCCTCGTCTACACTTCAAATGAATGTAAATGCGAGACTTCCTTGCTAGGAAATAGCGTCTGAAGATGTCTAGGCATCGTAGCAATAGAGTTCTAATGCTTCTTAAAACGATATATTGCATCTCATATCTATGTTTCATGATAAGATATAATATTCATTGCGAAGTGTTATGCATTCCTCGTCTACGATTCAAATGAATGTAAATGCGACTCTTCCTTGCAAGGAAATAGCGTTTGCAGTTGTCTACGTATCGTAGCAATAGAGTTCTTATGATTCTTAAAACGCGATATCGCATCTCATTTCTATCTTTCATGGTAAGATATAATATGATTTGCGAAGTGTTATGTATTCCTCGTCTACACTTCAAATGAATGTGAATGCGACACTTCCTCGCTAGGAAATAACGGTTGCAGATGTCTACGTATCGTAGCAATAGAGTTCAGATGATTCTTAAAACGCGATATCGCATCTCATTTCTATGTTTCATGGTAAGATATAACATGATTTGCGAAGTGTTATGTATTCCTCGTCTGCACTTCAAATGAATGTAAATGCGACACTTCCTTGCAAGGAAATAGCGTTTGCAGATGTCTACGTATCGCAGCAATAGAGTTCTTATGATTCTTAAAACGCGATATCGCACTTCATTTCTATGTTTCATGGTTAGATATAATATGATTTGCGAAGTGTTATGTATTCCTCGTCTACACGTCAAATGAATGTAAATGCGACACTTCCTTGCAAGGAAATAGCGATTGCAGATGTCTAGGTATCGTAGCAATAGAGTTCTAATGCTTCTTAAAACGCGATATCGCATCTCATTTCTGTGTTTCATGGTAAGATATAATATGATTTGCGAAG
Source organism: Xylocopa sonorina (assembly GCF_050948175.1). Taxonomy (NCBI): domain Eukaryota; kingdom Metazoa; phylum Arthropoda; class Insecta; order Hymenoptera; family Apidae; genus Xylocopa; species Xylocopa sonorina. The sequence continues at coordinate 41,212 of NW_027490719.1, read as the reverse complement.
TGTTATGTATTCCTCGCCTACACTTCAAATGAATGTAAATGCGGCACTTCCTTGCAAGGAAATAGCGTCTGCAGATGTCTACGTATCGTAGCAATAGAGTTCAGATGATTCTTAAAACGCGATATCGCATCTCATTTCTATGTTTCATGGTAAGATATAACATGATTTGCGAAGTGTTATGTATTCCTCGTCTACACTTCAAATGAATGTGAATGCGATACTTCCTCGCTAGGAAATAGCGTTTGCAGATGTCTACGTATCGTAGCAATAGCTTTCTAATGCTTCTTAAAACACGATATCGCATCTCATTTCTATGTTTCATGGTATGATATAATATGATTTGCGAAGTGTCATGTATTCCTCGTCTACACTTCAAATGAATTGAAATGCGACACTTCCTTGCAAGGAAATAGCGTCTGCAGATGCCTACGTATCGTAGCAATAGAGTTCTTATGATTCTTAAAACGCGATATTGCATCTCATTTCTATGTTTCATGGTAAAATATAATATGATTTGCGAAGTGTTATGCATTCCGCGTCTACGATTCAAATGAATGTAAATGCGACACTTCCTTGCAAGGAAATAGCGTTTGCAGATGTCTACGTATCGTAGCAATAGAGTTCATATGATTCTTAAAACGCGATATCGCATCTCATTTCTATGTTTCATGGTAAGATATAATATGATTTGCGAAGTGTCATGTATTCCTCGTCTACACTTCAAATGAATGTAAATGCGACACTACCTTGCAAGGAAATAGCGTCTACAGATGTCTACGTATCGTAGCAATAGAGTTCTTATGATTCTTAAAACGCGATATCGCATCTCATTTCTATGTTTCATGGTAAGATATAACATGATTTGCGAAGTGTTATGTATTCCTCGTCTACACTTCAAATGAATGTGAATGCGATACTTCCTCGCTAGGAAATAGCGTTTGCAGATGTCTACGTATCGTAGCAATAGTGTTCTTATGATTCTTGAAACGCGATATCGCATCTCATTTCTATGTTTCATGGTAAGATATAATATGATTTGCGAAGTGTTATGTATTCCTCGCCTACACTTCAAATGAATGTAAATGCGACACTTCCTTGCAAGGAAATAGCGTTTGCAGATGTCTACCTATCGTAGCAATAGAGTTCTAATGCTTCTTAAAACGCGATATCGCATCTCATTTCCCTGTTTCATGGTAAGATATAATATGATTTGCGAAGTGTCATGTATTCCTCGTCTACACTTCAAATGAATGAAAATGCGACACTTCCTCGCTAGGAAATAGCGTTTGCAGATGTCTACGTATCGTAGCAATAGATTTCTAGTGCTTCTTAAAACGCGATATCGCATCTCATTTCTATGTTTCATGGTAAGATATAATATGATTTGCGAAGTGTCATGTATTCCTCGTCTACACTTCAAATGAATGTGAATGCGACACTTCCTCGCTAGGAAATAGCGTTTGCATGTGTCTACGTATCGTAGCAATAGAGTTCTTATGATTCTTAAAACGCGATATTGCATCTCATTTCTATGTTTCATGGTAAGATATAATATGATTTGCGAAGTGTTATGCATTCCGCGACTACGATTCAAATGAATGTAAATGCGACACTTCCTTGCAAGGAAATAGCGTTTGCAGATGTCTACGTATCGTAGCAATAAAGTTCTAATGATTCTTAAAACGCGATATCGCATCTCATTTCTATGTTTCATGGTAAGATATAATATGATTTGCGAAGTGTCATGTATTCCTCGTCTACACTTCAAATGAATGTAAATGCGACACTTCCTTGCTAGGAAATAGCGACTGCAGATGTCTAGGTATCGTAGCAATAGAGTTCTAATGCTTCTTAAAACGCGATATCGCATCTCATTTCTATGTTTCATGGTAAGATATAATATGATTTGCGAAGTGTTATGTATTCCTCGTCTACACTTCAAATGAATGTAAATGCGACACTTCCTTGCAAGGAAATAGCGTTTGCAGATGTCTACCTATCGTAGCAATAGAGTTCTAATGCTTCTTAAAACGCGATATCGCATCTCATTTCCGTGTTTCATGGTAAGATATAATATGATTTGCGAAGTGTCATGTATTCCTCGTCTACACTTCAAATGAATGTAAATGCGACACTTCCTTGCAAGGAAATAGCGTCTACAGATGTCTACGTATCGTAGCAATAGAGTTCTTATGATTCTTAAAACGCGATACTGCATCTTATTTCTATGTTTCATGGTAAGATATAATATGATTTGCGAAGTGTCATGTATTCCTCGTCTACACTTCAAATGAATGTAAATGCGAGACTTCCTTGCTAGGAAATAGCGTCTGAAGATGTCTAGGCATCGTAGCAATAGAGTTCTAATGCTTCTTAAAACGAGATATTGCATCTCATATCTATGTTTCATGATAAGATATAATATTCATTGCGAAGTGTTATGCATTCCTCGTCTACGATTCAAATGAATGTAAATGCGACTCTTCCTTGCAAGGAAATAGCGTTTGCAGTTGTCTACGTATCGTAGCAATAGAGTTCTTATGATTCTTAAAACGCGATATCGCATCTCATTTCTATCTTTCATGGTAAGATATAATATGATTTGCGAAGTGTTATGTATTCCTCGTCTACACTTCAAATGAATGTGAATGCGACACTTCCTCGCTAGGAAATAACGGTTGCAGATGTCTACGTATCGTAGCAATAGAGTTCAGATGATTCTTAAAACGCGATATCGCATCTCATTTCTATGTTTCATGGTAAGATATAACATGATTTGCGAAGTGTTATGTATTCCTCGTCTACACTTCAAATGAATGTGAATGCGACACTTCCTTGCTAGGAAATAGCGTTTGCAGATGTCTACGTATCGTAGCAATAGTGTTCTTATGATTCTTAAAACGCGATATCGCATCTTATTTCTATGTTTCATGGTAAGATATAATATGATTTGCGAAGTGTTATGTATTCCTCGTCTGCACTTCAAATGAATGTAAATGCGACACTTCCTTGCAAGGAAATAGCGTTTGCAGATGTCTACGTATCGCAGCAATAGAGTTCTTATGATTCTTAAAACGCGATATCGCACTTCATTTCTATGTTTCATGGTAAGATATAACATGATTTGCGAAGTGTTATGTATTCCTCGTCTACACTTCAAATGAATGTAAATGCGACACTTCCTTGCTAGGAAATAGCGTCTGCAGATGTCTAGGTATCGTAGCAATGGAGTTCTAATGCTTCTTAAAACGCGATATCGCATCTCATTTCTATGTTTCATGATAAGATATAATATGATTTGCGAAGTGTTATGTATTCCTCGTCTACACTTCAAATGAATGTAAATGCGACACTTCCTTGCAAGGAAATAGCGTTTGCAGATGTCTACCTATCGTAGCAATAGAGTTCTAATGCTTCTTAAAACGCGAAATCGCATCTCATTTCTATGTTTCATGGTAAGATATAATATGATTTGCGAAGTGTTATGTATTCCTCGTCTACACTTCAAATGAATGTAAATGCGGCACTTCCTTGCTAGGAAATAGCGTCTGGAGATGTCTAGGTATCGTAGCGATAGTGTTCTAATGCTTCTTAAAACGCGATATCGCATCTCATTTCTATGTTTCATTGTAAGATATAATATGATTTGCGAAGTGTTATGTATTCCTCGTCTACTCTTCAAATGAATGTAAATGCGACACTTCCTTGCTAGGAAATAGCGTCTGCAGATGTCTAGGTATCGTAGCGATAGAGTTCTAATGCTGCTTAAAACGCGATAACGCATCTCATTTCTATGTTTCATGGTAAGATATAATATGATTTGCGAAGTGTTATGTATTCCTCGTCTACACTTCAAATGAATGTAAATGCGGCACTTCCTTGCTAGGAAATAGCGTCTGGAGATGTCTAGGTATCGTAGCGATAGTGTTCTAATGCTTCTTAAAACGCGATATCGCATCTCATTTCTATGTTTCATGGTAAGATATAATATGATTTGCGAAGTGTTATGTATTCCACGTCTACACTTCAAATGAATGTAAATGCGACACTTCCTTGCTAGGAAATAGCGTCTGCAGATGTCTAGGTATCGTAGCGATAGAGTTCTAATGCTCCTTAAAACGCGATATCGCATCTCATTTCTATGTTTCATGGTTAGATATAATATGATTTGCGAAGTGTTATGTATTCCTCGTCTACACGTCAAATGAATGTAAATGCGACACTTCCTTGCAAGGAAATAGCGATTGCAGATGTCTACCTATCGTAGCAATAGAGTTCTAATGCTTCTTAAAACGCGATATCGCATCTCATTTCTGTGTTTCATGGTAAGATATAATATGATTTGCGAAGTGTTATGTATTCCTCGCCTACACTTCAAATGAATGTAAATGCGGCACTTCCTTGCAAGGAAATAGCGTCTGCAGATGTCTACGTATCGTAGCAATAGAGTTCAGATGATTCTTAAAACGCGATATCGCATCTCATTTCTATGTTTCATGGTAAGATATAACATGATTTGCGAAGTGTTATGTATTCCTCGTCTACACTTCAAATTAATGTGAATGCGATACTTCCTCGCTAGGAAATAGCGTTTGCAGATGTCTACGTATCGTAGCAATAGCTTTCTAATGCTTCTTAAAACACGATATCGCATCTCATTTCTATGTTTCATGGTATGATATAATATGATTTGCGAAGTGTCATGTATTCCTCGTCTACACTTCAAATGAATTGAAATGCGACACTTCCTTGCAAGGAAATAGCGTCTGCAGATGCCTACGTATCGTAGCAATAGAGTTCTTATGATTCTTAAAACGCGATATTGCATCTCATTTCTATGTTTCATGGTAAAATATAATATGATTTGCGAAGTGTTATGCATTCCGCGTCTACGATTCAAATGAATGTAAATGCGACACTTCCTTGCAAGGAAATAGCGTTTGCAGATGTCTACGTATCGTAGCAATAGAGTTCATATGATTCTTAAAACGCGATATCGCATCTCATTTCTATGTTTCATGGTAAGATATAATATGATTTGCGAAGTGTCATGTATTCCTCGTCTACACTTCAAATGAATGTAAATGCGACACTACCTTGCATGGAAATAGCGTCTACAGATGTCTACGTATCGTAGCAATAGAGTTCTTATGATTCTTAAAACGCGATATCGCATCTCATTTCTATGTTTCATGGTAAGATATAACATGATTTGCGAAGTGTTATGTATTCCTCGTCTACACTTCAAATGAATGTGAATGCGATACTTCCTCGCTAGGAAATAGCGTTTGCAGATGTCTACGTATCGTAGCAATAGTGTTCTTATGATTCTTGAAACGCGATATCGCATCTCATTTCTATGTTTCATGGTAAGATATAATATGATTTGCGAAGTGTTATGTATTCCTCGCCTACACTTCAAATGAATGTAAATGCGACACTTCCTTGCAAGGAAATAGCGTTTGCAGATGTCTACCTATCGTAGCAATAGAGTTCTAATGCTTCTTAAAACGCGATATCGCATCTCATTTCCCTGTTTCATGGTAAGATATAATATGATTTGCGAAGTGTCATGTATTCCTCGTCTACACTTCAAATGAATGTAAATGCGACACTTCCTCGCTAGGAAATAGCGTTTGCAGATGTCTACGTATCGTAGCAATAGATTTCTAGTGCTTCTTAAAACGCGATATCGCATCTCATTTCTATGTTTCATGGTAAGATATAATATGATTTGCGAAGTGTCATGTATTCCTCGTCTACACTTCAAATGAATGTGAATGCGACACTTCCTCGCTAGGAAATAGCGTTTGCATGTGTCTACGTATCGTAGCAATAGAGTTCTTATGATTCTTAAAACGCGATATTGCATCTCATTTCTATGTTTCATGGTAAGATATAATATGATTTGCGAAGTGTTATGCATTCCGCGACTACGATTCAAATGAATGTAAATGCGACACTTCCTTGCAAGGAAATAGCGTTTGCAGATGTCTACGTATCGTAGCAATAAAGTTCTAATGATTCTTAAAACGCGATATCGCATCTCATTTCTATGTTTCATGGTAAGATATAATATGATTTGCGAAGTGTCACGTATTCCTCGTCTACACTTCAAATGAATGTGAATGCGACACTTCCTCGCTAGGAAATAGCGTTTGCAGATGTCTACGTATCGTAGCAATAGATTTCTAGTGCTTCCTAAAACGCGATATCGCATCTCATTTCTATGTTTCATGGTAAGATATAATATGATTTGCGAAGTGTCATGTATTCCTCGTCTACACTTCAAATGAATGTAAATGCGACACTTCCTTGCTAGGAAATAGCGACTGCAGATGTCTAGGTATCGTAGCAATAGAGTTCTAATGCTTCTTAAAACGCGATATCGCATCTCATTTCTATGTTTCATGGTAAGATATAATATGATTTGCGAAGTGTTATGTATTCCTCGTCTACACTTCAAATGAATGTAAATGCGACACTTCCTTGCAAGGAAATAGCGTTTGCAGATGTCTACCTATCGTAGCAATAGAGTTCTAATGCTTCTTAAAACGCGATATCGCATCTCATTTCCGTGTTTCATGGTAAGATATAATATGATTTGCGAAGTGTCATGTATTCCTCGTCTACACTTCAAATGAATGTAAATGCGACACTTCCTTGCAAGGAAATAGCGTCTACAGATGTCTACGTATCGTAGCAATAGAGTTCTTATGATTCTTAAAACGCGATACTGCATCTTATTTCTATGTTTCATGGTAAGATATAATATGATTTTCGAAGTGTCATGTATTCCTCGTCTACACTTCAAATGAATGTAAATGCGAGACTTCCTTGCTAGGAAATAGCGTCTGAAGATGTCTAGGCATCGTAGCAATAGAGTTCTAATGCTTCTTAAAACGAGATATTGCATCTCATATCTATGTTTCATGATAAGATATAATATTCATTGCGAAGTGTTATGCATTCCTCGTCTACGATTCAAATGTATGTAAATGCGACTCTTCCTTGCAAGGAAATAGCGTTTGCAGTTGTCTACGTATCGTAGCAATAGAGTTCTTATGATTCTTAAAACGCGATATCGCATCTCATTTCTATCTTTCATGGTAAGATATAATATGATTTGCGAAGTGTTATGTATTCCTCGTCTACACTTCAAATGAATGTGAATGCGACACTTCCTCGCTAGGAAATAACGGTTGCAGATGTCTACGTATCGTAGCAATAGAGTTCAGATGATTCTTAAAACGCGATATCGCATCTCATTTCTATGTTTCATGGTAAGATATAACATGATTTGCGAAGTGTTATGTATTCCTCGTCTACACTTCAAATGAATGTGAATGCGATACTTCCTCGCTAGGAAATAGCGTTTGCAGATGTCTACGTATCGTAGCAATAGCTTTCTAATGCTTCTTAAAACGCGATATCGCATCTCATTTCTATGTTTCATGGTATGATATAATATGATTTGCGAAGTGTCATGTATTCCTCGTCTACACTTCAAATGAATTGAAATGCGACACTTCCTTGCAAGGAAATAGCGTCTGCAGATGTCTAGGTATCGTAGCAATAGAGTTCTTATGATTCTTAAAACGAGATATTGCATCTCATTTCTATGTTTCATGATAAGATATAATATTCATTGCGAAGTGTCATGCATTCCTCGTCTACGATTCAAATGAATGTGAATGCGACACTTCCTCGCTAGGAAATAGCGTTTGCAGATGTCTACGTATCGTAGCAATAGAGTTCAGATGATTCTTATAACGCGATATCGCATCTCATTTCTATGTTTCATGGTAAGATATAATATGATTTGCGAAGTGTCATGTATTCCTCGTCTACACTTCAAATGAATGTAAATGCGACACTTCCTTGCTAGGAGATAGCGTCTGCGGATGTCTAGGTATCGTAGCAATAGAGTTCTAATGCTTCTTAAAACGCGCTATCGCATCTCATTTCTATGTTTCATGGTAAGATATAATATGATTTGCGAAGTGTCATGTATTCCTCGTCTACACTTCAAGCGAATGTGAATGCGACACTTCCTCGCTAGGAAATAGCGTTTGCAGATGTCTACGTATCGTAGCAATAGAGTTCAGATGATTCTTAAAACGCGATATCGCATCTCATTTCTATGTTTCATGGTAAGATGTAATATGATTTGCGAAGTGTTATGTATTCCTCGTCTACATTTCAAATGAATGTAAATGCGACACTTCCTTGCAAGGAAGTAGCGATTGCAGATGTCTACGTATCGTAGCAATAGAGTTCTTATGATTCTTAAAACGCGATATCGCATCTCATTTCTATGTTTCAGGGTAAGATATAATATGATTTGCGAAGTGTCACGTATTCCTCGTCTACACTTCAAATGAATGTGGATGCGACACTTCCTCGCTAGGAAATAGCGTTTGCAGATGACTACGTATCGTAGCAATAGAGTTCATGTGATTCTTAAAATGCGATATCGCATCTCATTTCTATGTTTCATGGTAAGATATAACATGATTTGCGAAGTGTTATGTATTCCTCGTCTACACTTCAAATGAATGTGAATGCGATACTTCCTCGCTAGGAAATAGCGTTTGCAGATGTCTACGTATCGTAGCAATAGCTTTCTAATGCTTCTTAAAACGCGATATCGCATCTCATTTCTATGTTTCATGGTAAGATATAATATGATTTGCGAAGAGTCATGTATTCCTCGTCTACACTTCAAATGAATGTAAATGCGACACTTCCTTGCTAGGAAATAGCGTCTGCAGATGTCTAGGTATCGTAGCAATAGAGTTCTAATGCTTCTTAAAACGAGATATTGCATCTCATATCTATGTTTCATGATAAGATATAATATTCATTGCGAAGTGTTATGCATTCCTCGTCTACGATTCAAATGAATGTAAATGCGACACTTCCTTGCAAGGAAATAGCGTTTGCAGTTGTCTACGTATCGTAGCAATAGAGTTCTTATGATTCTTAAAACGCGATATCGCATCTCATTTCTATCTTTCATGGCAACATATAATATGATTTGCGAAGTGTTATATATTCCTCGTCTACACTTCAAATGAATGTGAATGCGACACTTCCTTGCTAGGAAATAGCGTCTACAGATGTCTACGTATCGTAGCAATAGAGTTCTTATGATTCTTAAAACGCGATATTGCATCTTATTTCTATGTTTCATGGTAAGATATAATATGATTTGCGAAGTGTCATGTATTCCTCGTCTACACTTCAAATGAATGTAAATGCGACAATTCCTTGCTAGGAAATAGCGTCTGCAGATGTCTAGGTATCGTAGCAATAGAGTTCTAATGCTTCTTAAAACGAGATATTGCATCTCATATCTACGTTTCACGATAAGATATAATATTCATTGCGAAGTGTTATGCATTCCTCGTCTACGATTCAAATGAATGTAAATGCGACACTTCCTTGCTAGGAAATAGCGTCTGCAGATATCTAGGTATCGTAGCGATAGAGTTCTAATGCTCCTTAAAACGCGATATCGCATCTCATTTCTATGTTTCATGGTAAGATATAATATGATTTGCGAAGTGTTATGTATTCCTCGTCTACACTTCAAATGAATGTAAATGCGACACTTCCTTGCAAGGAAATAGCGTTTGCAGATGTCTACCTATCGTAGCAATAGAGTTCTAATGCTTCTTAAAACGCGATATCGCATCTCATTTCCGTGTTTCATGGTAAGATATAATATGATTTGCGAAGTGTCATGTATTCCTCGTCTACACTTCAAATGAATGTAAATGCGACACTTCCTTGCAAGGAAATAGCGTCTACAGATGTCTACGTATCGTAGCAATAGAATTCTTATGATACTTAAAACGCGATATTGCATCTTATTTCTATGTTTCATGGTAAGATATAATATGATTTGCGAAGTGTCATGTATTCCTCGTCTACACTTCAAATGAATGTAAATGCGACACTTCCTTGCTAGGAAATAGCGTCTGAAGATGTCTAGGTATCGTAGCAATAGAGTTCTAATGCTTCTAAAAACGAGATATTGCATCTCATATCTATGTTTCATGATAAGGTATAATATTCATTGCGAAGTGTTATGCATTCCTCGTCTACGATTCAAATGAATGTAATTGCGACACTTCCTTGCAAGGAAATAGCGTTTGCAGTTGTCTACGTATCGTAGCAATAGAGTTCTTATGATTCTTAAAACGCGATATCGCATCTCATTTCTATCTTTCATGGTAAGATATAATATGATTTGCGAAGTGTTATGTATTCCTCGTCTACACTTCAAATGAATATGAATGCGACACTTCCTCGCTAGGAAATAACGGTTGCAGATGTCTACGTATCGTAGCAATAGAGTTCAGATGATTCTTAAAACGCGATATCGCATCTCATTTCTATGTTTCATGGTATGATATAATATGATTTGCGAAGTGTCATGTATTCCTCGTCTACACTTCAAATGAATTGAAATGCGACACTTCCTTGCAAGGAAATAGCGTCTGCAGATGCCTACGTATCGTAGCAATAGAGTTCTTATGATTCTTAAAACGCGATGTTGCATCTCATTTCTATGTTTCATGGTAAAATATAATATGATTTGCGAACTGTTATGCATTCCGCGTCTACGATTCAAATGAATGTAAATGCGACACTTCCTTGCAAGGAAATAGCGTTTGCAGATGTCTACGTATCGTAGCAATAGTGTTCATATGATTCTTAAAACGCGATATCGCATCTCATTTCTATGTTTCATGGTAAGATATAATAAGATTTGCGAAGTGTCATGTATTCCTCGTCTACACTTCAAATGAATGTAAATGCGACACTTCCTTGCAAGGAAATAGCGTCTACAGATGTCTACGTATCGTAGCAATAGAGTTCTTATGATTCTTAAAACGCGATATCGCATCTCATTTCTATGTTTCATGGTAAGATATAATATGATTTGCGAAGTGTCATGTATTCCTCGTCTACACTTCAAATGAATGTGAATGCGACACTTCCTCGCTAGGAAATAGCGTTTGCAGATGTCTACGTATCGTAGCAATAGAGTTCTTATGATTCTTAAAACGCGATATTGCATCTCATTTCTATGTTTCATGGTAAGATATAATATGATTTGCGAAGTGTTATGCATTCCGCGTCTACGATTCAAATGAATGTAAATGCGACACTTCCTTGCAAGGAAATAGCGTTTGCAGATGTCTACGTATCGTAGCAAAAGTGTTCTAATGCTTCTTAAAACGCGATATCGCATCTCATTTCTATGTTTCATGGTAAGATGTAATATGATTTGCGAAGTGTTATGTATTCCTCGTCTATACTTCAAATGAATGTGAATGCGACACTTCCTCGCTAGGAAATAGCGTTTGCAGATGTCTACGTATCGTAGCAATAGAGTTCATATGATTCTTAAAACGCGATATCGCATCTCATTTCTATGTTTCATGGTAAGATATAATATGATTCGCGAAGTGTCATGTATTCCTCGTCTACACTTGAAATGAATGTGAATGCGACACTTCCTCGCTAGGAAATAGCGTTTGCAGATGTCTACGTATCGGAGCAATAGACTTCTTATGATACCTAAAACGCGATATCGCATCTCATTTCTATGTTTCATGGTAAGATGTAATATGATTTGCGAAGTGTTATGTATTCCTCCTCTACACTTCAAATGAATGTAAATGCGACACTTCCTTGCCAGGAAATAGCGTTTGCAAATGTCTACCTATCGTAGCAATAGTGCTCTTATGCTTCTTAAAACGCGATATCGCATCTCATTTCTATGTTTCATGGTAAGATGTAATATGATTTGCGAAGTGTTATGTATTCCTTGTCTAGACTTCAAATGAATGTAAATGCGACCCTTCCTTGCAAGGAAATAGCGTTTGCTGATGTCTACGTATCGAAGCAATAGAGTTCAAATGCTTCTTAAAACGAGATATTGCATCTCATATCTATGTTTCATGATAAGATATAATATTCATTGCGAAGTGTTATGCATTGCTCGTCTACGATTCAAATGAATGTAAATGCGACACTTCCTTGCAAGGAAATAGCGTCTGCAGATGTCTACCTATCGTAGCAATAGAGTTCTAATGCTTCTTAAAACGCGATATCGCATCTCATTTCTATGTTTCATGGTAAGATATAATATGATTTGCGAAGTGTTATGTATTCCTCGTCTACACTTCAAATGAATGTAAATTGCGACACTTCCTTGCAAGGAAATAGCGTTTGCAGGTGTCTACGTATCGAAGCAATAGAGTTCAAATGCTTCTTAAAACGAGATATTGCATCTCATATCTATGTTTCATGATAAGATATAATATTCATTGCGAAGTGTTGTGCATTCCTCGTCTACGATTCAAACGAATGTAAATGCGACACTTCCTTGCTAGGAAATAGCGTCCGCAGATGCCTAGGTATCGTAGCAACAGAGTTCTAATGCTTCTTAAAACGAGATATTGCATCTCATATCTATGTTTCATGATAAGATATAATATTCATTGCAAAGTGTTATGCATTCCTCGTCTACGATTCAAGTGAAAGTAAATGCGACACTTCCTTGCAAGGAAATAGCGTTTGCAGATGTCTACGTATCGTAGCAATAGTGTTCATATGATTCTTAAAACGCGATATCGCAACTCATTTCTATGTTTCATGGTAAGATATAACATGATTTGGGAAGTGCTACGTATTCCTCGTCTACACTTCAAATGAATGTGAATGCGATACTTCCTCGCTGGGAAATAGCGTTTGCAGATGTCTACGTATCGTAGCAATAGATTTCTAACGCTTCTTAAAACGCGATATCGTATCTCATTTCTATGTTTCACTGTAAGATATAATATGATTTGCAAAGTGTCATGTATTCCTCGTCTACACTTCAAATGAATGTAAATGCGATACTTCCTCGCTAGGAAATAGCGTTTGCAGATGTCTACGTATCGTATCAATAGCTTTCTAATGCTTCTTAAAACGCGATATCGCATCTCATTTCTATGTTTCATGGTAAGATATAATATGATTTGCGAAGTGTCATGTATTCCTCGTCTACACTTCAAATGAATGTAAATGCGACACTTCCTTGCAAGGAAATAGCGTTTGCAGATGTCTACCTATCGTAGCAATAGAGTTCTAATGCTTCTTAAAACGCGATATCGCATCTCATTTCTATGTTTCATGGTAAGATATAATATGATTTGCGAAGTGTCATGTATTCCTCGTCTACACTTCAAATGAATGTAAATGCGACACTTCCTTGCAAGGAAATAGCGTTTGCAGATGTTTACGTATCGAAGAAATAGAGTTCAAATGCTTCTTAAAACGAGATATTGCATCTCATATCTATGTTTCATGATAAGATATAATATTCATTGCGAAGTGTTATGTATTCCTCGTCTACACTTCAAATGAATGTAAATACGACACTTCCTTGCAAGGAAATAGCGTTTGCAGATGTCTACCTATCGTAGCAATAGAGTTCTAATGCTTCTTAAAACGCGATATCGCATCTCATTTCTATGTTTCATGGTAAGATATAATATGATTTGCGAAGTGTTATGTATTCCTCGTCTACACTTCAAATGAATGTAAATGCGACACTTCCTTGCAAGGAAATAGCGTCTGCAGATGTCTAGGTATCGTAGCAATAGAGTTCTAATGCTTCTTATAACGCGATATCGCATCTCATTTCTGTGTTTCATGGTAAGATATAATATTATTTGCGAAGTGTTATGTACTCCTCGTCTACGCTTCTCATGAATGTAAATGCGACACTTCCTTGCAAGGAAATAGCGTTTGCAGATGTTTACGTATCGAAGAAATAGAGTTCAAATGCTTCTTAAAACGAGATATTGCATCTCGTATCTATGTTTCATGATAAGATATAATATTCATTGCGAAGTGTTATGTATTCCTCGTCTACACTTCAAATGAATGTAAATACGACACTTCCTTGCAAGGAAATAGCGTTTGCAGATGTCTACCTATCGTAGCAATAGAGTTCTAATGCTTCTTAAAACGCGATATCGCATCTCATTTCTATGTTTCATGGTAAGATATAATATGATTTGCGAAGTGTTATGTATTCCTCGTCTACACTTCAAATGAATGTAAATTGCGACACTTCCTTGCAAGGAAATAGCGTTTGCAGGTGTCTACGTATCGAAGCAATAGAGTTCAAATGCTTCTTAAAACGAGATATTGCATCTCATATCTATGTTTCATGATAAGATATAATATTCATTGCGAAGTGTTGTGCATTCCTCGTCTACGATTCAAACGAATGTAAATGCGACACTTCGTTGCTAGGAAATAGCGTCCGCAGATGCCTAGGTATCGTAGCAACAGAGTTCTTATGATTCTTAAAACGCGATATTGCATCTCATTTCTATGTTTCATGGTAAGATATAATATGATTTGCGAAGTGTTATGCATTCCGCGTCTACGATTCAAATGAATGTGAATGCGACACTTCCTCGCTAGGAAATAGCGTTTGCAGATGACTACGTATCGTAGCAATAGAGTTCATGTGATTCTTAAAATGCGATATCGCATCTCATTTCTATGTTTCATGGTAAGATATAACATGATTTGCGAAGTGTTATGTATTCCTCGTCTACACTTCAAATGAATGTGAATGCGATACTTCCTCGCTAGGAAATAGCGTTTGCAGATGTCTACGTATCGTAGCAATAGCTTTCTAATGCTTCTTAAAACGCGATATCGCATCTCATTTCTATGTTTCATGGTAAGATATAATATGATTTGCGAAGAGTCATGTATTGCTCGTCTACACTTCAAATGAATGTAAATGCGACACTTCCTTGCTAGGAAATAGCGTTTGCAGATGTCTACCTATCGTAGCAATAGAGTTCTAATGCTTCTTAAAACGCGATATCGCATCTCATTTCTATGTTTCATGGTAAGATATAATATGATTTGCTAAGTGTTATGTATTCCTCGTCTACACTTCAAATGAATGTAAATGCGACACTTCCTTGCAAGGAAATAGCGTCTGCAGATGTCTAGGTATCGTAGCAATAGAGTTCTAATGCTTCTTATAACGCGATATCGCATCTCATTTCTGTGTTTCATGGTCAGATATAATATTATTTGCGAAGTGTTATGTACCCCTCGTCTACGCTTCTCATGAATGTAAATGCGACACTTCCTTGCAAGGAAATAGCGTTTGCAGATGTTTACGTATCGAAGAAATAGAGTTCAAATGCTTCTTAAAACGAGATATTGCATCTCATATCTATGTTTCATGATAAGATATAATATTCATTGCGAAGTGTTATGTATTCCTCGTCTACACTTCAAATGAATGTAAATACGACACTTCCTTGCAAGGAAATAGCGTTTGCAGATGTCTACCTATCGTAGCAATAGAGTTCTAGTGCTTCTTAAAACGCGATATCGCATCTCATTTCTATGTTTCATGGTAAGATATAATATGATTTGCGAAGTGTTATGTATTCCTCGTCTACACTTCAAATGAATGTAAATTGCGACACTTCCTTGCAAGGAAATAGCGTTTGCAGGTGTCTACGTATCGAAGCAATAGAGTTCAAATGCTTCTTAAAACGAGATATTGCATCTCATATCTATGTTTCATGATAAGATATAATATTCATTGCGAAGTGTTGTGCATTCCTCGTCTACGATTCAAACGAATGTAAATGCGACACTTCCTTGCTAGGAAATAGCGTCCGCAGATGCCTAGGTATCGTAGCAACAGAGTTCTAATGCTTCTTAAAACGAGATATAGCATCTCATATCTATGTTTCATGATAAGATATAATATTCATTGCAAAGTGTTATGCATTCCTCGTCTACGATTCAAGTGAAAGTAAATGCGACACTTCCTTGCAAGGAAATAGCGTTTGCAGATGTCTACGTATCGTAGCAATAGTGTTCATATGATTCTTAAAACGCGATATCGCAACTCATTTCTATGTTTCATGGTAAGATATAACATGATTTGGGAAGTGTTATGTATTCCTCGTCTACACTTCAAATGAATGTGAATGCGATACTTCCTCGCTAGGAAATAGCGTTTGCAGATGTCTACGTATCGTAGCAATAGATTTCTAACGCTTCTTAAAACGCGATATCGTATCTCATTTCTATGTTTCACTGTAAGATATAATATGATTTGCAAAGTGTCATGTATTCCTCGTCTACACTTCAAATGAATGTAAATGCGATACTTCCTCGCTAGGAAATAGCGTTTGCAGATGTCTACGTATCGTATCAATAGCTTTCTAATGCTTCTTAAAACGCGATATCGCATCTCATTTCTATGTTTCATGGTAAGATATAATATGATTTGCGAAGTGTCATGTATTCCTCGTCTACACTTCAAATGAATGTAAATGCGACACTTCCTTGCAAGGAAATAGCGTTTGCAGATGTCTACCTATCGTAGCAATAGAGTTCTAATGCTTCTTAAAACGCGATATCGCATCTCATTTCTATGTTTCATGGTAAGATATAATATGATTTGCGAAGTGTCATGTATTCCTCGTCTACACTTCAAATGAATGTAAATGCGACACTTCCTTGCAAGGAAATAGCGTCTGCAGATGTCTTGGTATCGTAGCAATAGAGTTCTAATGCTTCTTATAACGCGATATCGCATCTCATTTCTGTGTTTCATGGTAAGATATAATATTATTTGCGAAGTGTTATGTACTCCTCGTTTACGCTTCTCATGAATGTAAATGCGACACTTCCTTGCAAGGAAATAGCGTTTGCAGATGTTTACGTATCGAAGAAATAGTGTTCAAATGCTTCTTAAAACGAGATATCGCATCTCATTTCTGTGTTTCATGGTAAGATATAATATTATTTGCGAAGTGTTATGTACTCCTCGTCTACGCTTCTCATGAATGTAAATGCGACACTTCCTTGCAAGGAAATAGCGTTTGCAGATGTTTACGTATCGAAGAAATAGAGTTCAAATGCTTCTTAAAACGAGATATTGCATCTCATATCTATGTTTCATGATAGGATATAATATTCATTGCGAAGTGTTATGTATTCCTCGTCTACACTTCAAATGAATGTAAATACGACACTTCCTTGCAAGGAAATAGCGTTTGCAGATGTCTACCTATCGTAGCAATAGTGTTCATATGATTCTTAAAACGCGATATCGCAACTCATTTCTATGTTTCATGGTAAGATATAACATGATTTGGGAAGTGTTATGTATTCCTCGTCAACACTTCAAATGAATGTAAGTGAGACACTTCCTTGCAAGGAAATAGTGTTTGCAAATGTCTACCTATCGTAACAATAGGGTTCTAATGCTTCTTAAAACGCGATATCGCATCTCATTTCTGTGTTTCATGGTAAGATATAATATTATTTGCGAAGTGTTATGTACTCCTCGTTTACGCTTCTCATGAATGTAAATGCGACACTTCCTTGCAAGGAAATAGCGTTTGCAGATGTTTACGTATCGAAGAAATAGTGTTCAAATGCTTCTTAAAACGAGATATCGCATCTCATTTCTGTGTTTCATGGTAAGATATAATATTATTTGCGAAGTGTTATGTACTCCTCGTCTACGCTTCTCATGAATGTAAATGCGACACTTCCTTGCAAGGAAATAGCGTTTGCTGATGTCTACGTATCGAAGCAATAGAGTTCAAATGCTTCTTAAAACGAGATATTGCATCTCATATCTATGTTTCATGGTAAAATATAATATGATTTGCGAAGTGTTATGTATTCCTCGTATACACTTCAAATGAATGCGAATGCGATACTTCCTCGCTAGGAAATAGCGTTTGCAGATGTCTACGTATCGTAGCAATAGCTTTATAATGCTTCTTAAAACGCGATATCGCATCTCATTTCTATGTTTCATGGTAAGATATAATATGATTTGAGAAGTGTCATGTATTCCTCGTCTACACTTCAAATGAATGTGAATGCGATACTTCCTCGCTAGGAAATAGCGTTTGCAGATGTCTACGTATCGTAGCAATAGATTTCTAATGCTTCTTAAAACGCGATATCGCATCTCATTTCTATGTTTCATGGTAAGATATAATATGATTTGCGAAGTGTCATGCATTCCTCTTCTACACTTCAAATGAATGTAAATGCGACACTTCCATGCTAGGAAATACCGTCTGCACATGACTACGTATCGTAGCAATAGTGTTCTAATGCTTCTTAAAACGCGATATAGCATCTCATTTCTATGTTTCATGGTAAGATATAATATGATTTGCGAAGTGTTATGTATTCCTCGTCTACACTTCAAATGAATGTAAATGCGACACTTCCTTGCAAGGAAATAGCGTTTGCTGATGTCTACGTATCGAAGCAATAGAGTTCAAATGCTTCTTAAAACGAGATATTGCATCTCATATCTATGTTTCATGATAAGATATAATATTCATTGCGAAGTGTTATGCATTCCTCGTCTACGATTCAAATGAATGTAAATGCAACACTTCCTTGCAAGGAAATAGCCTTTGCACATGTCTAAGTATCGTAGCAATAGAGTTCTTATGATTCTTAAAACGCGATATCGCATCTCATTTCTATGTTTCATGGTAAGATATAATATGATTTGAGAAGTGTCATGTATTCCTCGTCTGCACTTCAAATGAATGTGAATGCGATACTTCCCCGCTAGGAAATAGCGTCTGCAGATGTCTACGTATCGTAGCAATAGATTTCTAATGCTTGTTAAAACGCGAGATCGCATCTCATTTCTATGTTTCATGGTAAGATATAATATGATTTGCGAAGTGTCATGTATTCCTCGTCTACACTTCAAATGAATGTAAATGCGACACTTCCTTGCTAGGAAATAGCGTCTGCAGATGTCCAGGTATCGTAGCAATAGAGTTCTAATGCTTTTTAAAACGAGATATTGCATCTCATATCTATGTTTCATGATAAGATATAATATTCATTGCGAAGTGCTATGCATTCCTCGTCTACGATTCAAATGAAAGTAAATGCGACACTTCCTTGCAAGGAAATAGCGTTTGCAGATGTCTACGTATCGTAGCAATAGAGTTCATATGATTCTTAAAACGCGATATCGCATCTCATTTCTATGTTTCATGGTAAGATATAACATGATTTGGGAAGTGTTATGTATTCCTCGTCTACACTTCAAATGAATGTGAATGCAATACTTCCTCGCTAGGAAATAGCGTTTGCAGATGTCTACGTATCGTAGCAATAGATTTCTAATGCTTCTTAAAACGCGATATCGCATCTCATTTCTATGTTTCACTGTAAGATATAATATGATTTGCGAAGTGTTATGTCTTCCTCGTCTACACTTCAAATGAATGTAAATGCGACACTTCCTTGCAAAGAAATAGCGTTTGCAGATGTATACGTATCGTAGCAATAGATTTCTAATGCTTCTTAAAACGCGATATCGCATCTCATTTCTATGTTTCATGGTAAGATATAATATGATTTGCGAAGTGTCATGTATTCCTCTTCTACACTTCAAATGAATGTAAATGCGACACTTCCATGCTAGGAAATACCGTCTGCACATGACTACGTATCGTAGCAATAGTGTTCTAATGCTTCTTAAAACGCGATATCGCATCTCATTTCTATGTTTCATGGTAAGATGTAATATGATTTGCGAAGTGTTTGTATTCCTCCTCTACACTTCAAATGAATGTAAGTGCGACACTTCCTTGCAAGGAAATAGCGTTTGCTGATGTCTACGTATCGAAGACATAGAGTTCAAATGCTTGTTAAAAAGAGATATTGCATCTCATATCTATGTTTCATGATAAGATATAAAATTCATTGCGAAGTGTTATACATTCCTCGTCCACGATTCAAATGAAAGTAAATGCGACACTTCCTTGTTAGGAAATAGCGCCTGCAGATGTCTAGGTATCGTAGCAATAGTGTTCTAATACTTCTTAAAACGCGATATCGCATCTCATTTCTATGTTTCGTGGTAAGATATAATATGATTTGCGAAGTCTTATGTATTCCTCGTCTACACTTCAAATGAATGTAAATGCGACACTTCCTTGGTAGGAAATAGCGTCTGCAGATGTCTAGGTATCGTAGCAATAGAGTTCTATTGCTTCTTAAAACGCGATATCGCATCTCATTTCTATGTTTGATGGTAAGAAATAACATGATTTGCGAAGTGTTATGTATTCCTCGTCTACACTTCAAATGAATGTAAATGCGACACTTCCTTGCTAGGAAATAGCGTCTGCAGATGTCTAGGTATCGTAGCAATAGAGTTCTAATGCTTCTTAAAACGCGATATCGCATCTCATTTCTATGTTTCATGGTAAGATATAATATGATTTGCGAAGTGTTACGTATTCCTCGTCTACACTTTAAATGAATGTAAATGCGACACTTCCTTGGTAGGAAATAGCGTCTGCAGATGTCTAGGTATCGTAGCAATAGAGTTCTAATACTTCTTAAAACGCGATATCGCATCTCATTTCTATGTTTCATGGTAAGATATAATATGATTTGCGAAGTGTTATGTATTCCTCGTCTACACTTCAAATGAACGTAAATGCGACACTTCCTTGCAAGGAAATAGCGTTTGCAGGTGTCTACCTATCGTAGCAATAGAATTCTAATGCTTCTTAAAACGCGATATCGCATCTCATTTCTATGTTTCATGGTAAGATATAATATGATTTGCGAAGTGTCATGTATTCCTCGCCTACACTTCAAATGAATGTAAATGCGACACTTCCTTGCTAGGAAATAGCGTCTGCAGATGTCTAGGTATCGTAGCAATAGAGTTCTAATGCTTCTTAAAACGAGATATTGCATCTCATATATATGTTTCATGATAAGATATAATATTCATTGCGAAGTGTTATGCATTCCTCGTCTACGATTCAAATGAATGTAAATGCGACACTACCTTGCAAGGAAATAGCGTTGGCAGTTGTTTACGTATCGTAGCAATAGAGTTCTTATGATTCTTAAAACGCGATATCGCATCTCATTTCTATCTTTCATGGCAAGATGTAATATGATTTGCGAAGTGTTATGTATTCCTCGTCTACACTTCAAATGAATGTGAATGCGACACTTCCTTGCTAGGAAATAGCGTTTGCAGATGTCTACGTATCGTAGCAATAGTGTTCTTAGGATTCTTAGAACGCGATATCGCATCTCATTTCTATGTTTCATGGTAAGATATAATATGATTTGCGAAGTGTTATGTATTCTTCGTCTACGATTCAAACGAATGTAAATGCGACACTTCCTTGCTAGGAATAGCGTCCGCAGATGCCTAGGTATCGTAGCAACAGAGTTCTAATGCTTCTTAAAACGAGATATTGCATCTCATATCTATGTTTCATGATAAGATATAATATTCATTGCGAAGTGTTATGCATTCCTCGTCTACGATTCAAATGAAAGTAAATGCGAACACTTCCTTGCAAGGAAATAGCGTTTGCAGATGTCTACGTATCGTAGCAATAGTGTTCATATGATTCTTAAAACGCGATATCGCAACTGATTTCTATGTTTCATGGTAAGATATAACATGATTTGGAAGTGTTATGTATTCCTCGTCAACACTTCAAATGAATGTAAGTGAGACACTTCCTTGCAAGGAAATAGTGTTTGCAAATGTCTACCTATCGTAACAATAGGGTTCTAATGCTTCTTAAAACGCGATATCGCATCTCATTTCTATGTTTCATGGTAAGATATAATATGATTTGCGAAGTGTCATGTATTCCTCGTCTACACTTCAAATGAATGTAAATGCGACACTTCCTTGCAAGGAAATAGCGTTTGCTGATGTCTACGTATCGAAGCAATAGAGTTCAAATGCTTCTTAAAACGAGATATTGCATCTCATATCTATGTTTCATGGTAAAAATAAATATGATTTGCGAAGTGTTATGTATTCCTCGTATACACTTCAAATGAATGCGAATGCGATACTTCCTCGCTAGGAAATAGCGTTTGCAGATGTCTACGTATCGTAGCAATAGCTTTATAATGCTTCTTAAAACGCGAGATCGCATCTCATTCCTATGTTTCATGGTAAGATATAATATGATTTGCGAAGTGTCATGTATTCCTCGTCTACACTTCAAATGAATGTAAATGCGACACTTCCTTGCGAGGAAATAGCGTTTGCTGATGTCTACGTATCGAAGCAATAGAGTTCAAATGCTTCTTAAAACGAGATATTGCATCTCATATCTATGTTTCATGGTAAAATATAATATGATTTGCGAAGTGTTATGTATTCCTCGTCTACACTTCAAATGAATGTAAATGCGACACTTCCTTGCAAGGAAATAGCGTTTGCAGATGTCTACCTATCGTAGCAATAGTGTTCTAATGCTTCTTAAAACGCGAAATCGCATCTCATTTCTATGTTTCATGGCAAGATATAATATGATTTGCGAAGTGTTATGTATTCCTCATCTACACTTCAAATGAATGTAAATGTGACACTTCCTTGCAAGGAAATAGCGTTTGCAGATGTCTACGTATCGAAGCAATAGAGTTCAAATGCTTCTTAAAACGAGATATTGCATCTCATATCTATGTTTCATGATAAGATATAATATTCATTGCGAAGTGTTATGCATTCCTCGTCTACGATTCAAATGAATGTAAATGCGACACTTCATTGCAAGGAAATAGTGTTTGCAGATGTCTAAGTATCGTAGCAATAGAGTTCTTATGATTCTTAAAACGCGATATCGCATCTCATTTCTATGTTTCATGGTAAGATATAATATGATTTGAGAAGTGTCATGTATTCCTCGTCTACACTTCAAATGAATGTGAATGCGATACTTCCTCGCTAGGAAATAGCGTTTGCAGATGTCTACGTATCGTAGCAATAGATTTCTAATGCTTCTTAAAACGCGATATCGCATCTCATTTCTATGTTTCATGGTAAGATATAATATGATTTGCGAAGTGTCATGTATTCCTCTTCTACACTTCAAATGAATGTAAATGCGACACTTCCATGCTAGGAAATACCGTCTGCACATGACTACGTATCGTAGCAATAGTGTTCTAATGCTTCTTAAAACGCGATATCGCATCTCATTTCTATGTTTCATGGTAAGATATAATATGATTTGCGAAGTGTTATGTATTCCTCGTCTACACTTCAAATGAATGTAAATGCGACACTTCCTTGCAAGGAAATAGCGTTTGCTGATGTCTACGTATCGAAGCAATAGAGTTCAAATGCTTCTTAAAACGAGATATTGCATCTCATATCTATGTTTCATGATAAGATATAATATTCATTGCGAAGTGTTATGCATTCCTCGTCTACGATTCAAATGAATGTAAATGCAACACTTCCTTGCAAGGAAATAGCCTTTGCACATGTCTAAGTATCGTAGCAATAGAGTTCTTATGATTCTTAAAACGCGATATCGCATCTCATTTCTA
Organism: Xylocopa sonorina; assembly: GCF_050948175.1. NCBI lineage: Eukaryota > Metazoa > Arthropoda > Insecta > Hymenoptera > Apidae > Xylocopa > Xylocopa sonorina. The sequence continues at coordinate 17,755 of NW_027490719.1, read as the reverse complement.
TGTTTCATGGTAAGATATAATATGATTTGAGAAGTGTCATGTATTCCTCGTCTACACTTCAAATGAATGTGAATGCGATACTTCCCCGCTAGGAAATAGCGTCTGCAGATGTCTACGTATCGTAGCAATAGATTTCTAATGCTTGTTAAAACGCGAGATCGCATCTCATTTCTATGTTTCATGGTAAGATATAATATGTTTTGCGAAGTGTCATGTATTCCTCGTCTACACTTCAAATGAATGTAAATGCGACACTTCCTTGCTAGGAAATAGCGTCTGCAGATGTCCAGGTATCGTAGCAATAGAGTTCTAATGCTTTTTAAAACGAGATATTGCATCTCATATCTATGTTTCATGATAAGATATAATATTCATTGCGAAGTGTTATGCATTCCTCGTCTACGATTCAAATGAAAGTAAATGCGACACTTCCTTGTTAGGAAATAGCGCCTGCAGATGTCTAGGTATCGTAGCAATAGTGTTCTAATACTTCTTAAAACGCGATATCGCATCTCATTTCTATGTTTCGTGGTAAGATATAATATGATTTGCGAAGTCTTATGTATTCCTCGTCTACACTTCAAATGAATGTAAATGCGACACTTCCTTGGTAGGAAATAGCGTCTGCAGATGTCTAGGTATCGTAGCAATAGAGTTCTAATGCTTCTTAAAACGCGATATCGCATCGCATTTCTATGTTTCATGGTAAGATATAATATGATTTGCGTAGTGTTATGTATTCCTCGTCTACACTTCAAATGAACGTAAATGCGACACTTCCTTGCAAGGAAATAGCGTTTGCAGGTGTCTACCTATCGCAGCAATAGAATTCTAATGCTTCTTAAAACGCGATATCGCATCTCATTTCTATGTTTCATGGTAAGATATAATATGATTTGCGAAGTGTCATGTATTCCTCGCCTACACTTCAAATGAATGTAAATGCGACACTTCCTTGCTAGGAAATAGCGTCTGCAGATGTCTAGCTATCGTAGCAATAGAGTACTAGTGCTACTTAAAACGCGATATCGCATCTCATTTCTGTGTTTCATAGTAAGATATAATATGATTTGCGAAGTGTCATGTATTCCTCGTCTACACTTCAAATGAATGTAAATGCGACACTTCCTTGCTAGGAATTAGCGTCTGCAGAATTCTAGGTATCGTAGCAATAGAGTTCAAATGCTTCTTAAAACGAGATATTGCATCTCATATCTATGTTTCATGATAAGATATAATATTCATTGCGAAGTGTTATGCGTTCCTCATCTATGATTCAAATGAATGTAAATGCGACACTTCCTTGCTAGGAAATAGCGTCTGCAGATGTCTAGGTATCGTAGCGATAGAGTTCTAATGCTTCTCAAAACGCAATATCGCATCTCATTTCTATGTTTCATGGTAAGATATAACATGATTTGCGAAGTGTTATGTATTCCTCGTCTACACTTCAAATGAATGTAAATGCGAAACTTCCTTGCAAAGAAATAGCGTTTGCAGATGTCAATGTATCGTAGCAATAGATTTCTAATGCTTCTTAAAACGCGATATCGCATCTCATTTCTATGTTTCATGGTAAGATATAATATGATTTGCGAAGTGTTATGTATTCCTCGTCTACACTTCAAATGAATGTAAATGCGACACTTCCTTGCTAGGAAATAGCGTCTGCAGATGCCTAGGTATCGTAGCGATAGAGTTCTAATGCTTCTCAAAACGCAATATCGCATCTCATTTCTATGTTTCATGGTAAGATATAACATGATTTGCGAAGTGTTATGTATTCCTCGTCTACACTTCAAATGAATGTGAATGCGATACTTCCTCGCTAGGAAATAGCGTTTGCAGATGTCTACGTATCGTTGCAATAGCTTTCTGATGCTTCTTAAAACGCGATATCGCATCTCATTTCTATGTTTCATGGTACGATATAATATGATTTGCGAAGTTTCATGTATTCCTCGTCTACACTTCAAATGAATGTGACTGCGATATTTCCTCGCTAGGAAATAGTGTTTGCAGATGTCTACGTATCGTAGCAGTAGCTTTCTAATGCTTCCTAAAACGCGATATCGCATCTCATTTCTACGTTTCATGGTAAGATGTAATATGATTTGCGAAGTGTTATGTATTCGTCGTCTACACTTCAAATGAATGTAAATGTGACACTTCCTTGCAAGGAAATAGCGTTTGCAGATTTCTACGTATCGGAGCAATAGAGTTCTAATGCTTCTTAAAACGCGATATCGCATCTCATTTCTATGTTTCATGGTAAGATATAATATGATTTGCGAAGTGTCATGTATGCCTCGTCTACACTTCAAACGAATGTAAATGCGAGACTTCCTTGCTAGGAAATAGCGTCTGCAGATGTCTAGGTATCGTAGCAATAGAGTTCTAATGCTTCCTAAAACGCGATATCGCATCTCATTTCTACGTTTCATGGTAAGATGTAATATGATTTGCGAAGTGTTATGTATTCGTCGTCTACACTTCAAATGAATGTAAATGTGACACTTCCTTGCAAGGAAATAGCGTTTGCAGATTTCTACATATCGGAGCAATAGAGTTCTAATGCTTCTTAAAAGGCGATATCGCATCTCATTTCTATGTTTCATGGTAAGATATAATATGATTTGCGAAGTGTCATGTATGCCTCGTCTACACTTCAAACGAATGTAAATGCGAGACTTCCTTGCATAGGAAATAGCGCCTGCAGATGTCTAGGTATCGTAGCAATAGTTTTCTAATACTTCTTAAAACGCGACATCGCATCTCATTTCTATGTTTCATGGTAAGATATAATATGATTTGCGAAGTGTTATGTATTCCTCGTCTACACTTCAAATGAATGTAAATGCGACACTTCCTTGCTAGGAAATAGCGTCTGCAGATGTCTAGGTATCGTAGCGATAGAGTTCTAATGCTTCTCAAAACGCAATATCGCATCTCATTTCTATGTTTCATGGTAAGATATAACATGATTTGCGAAGTGTTATGTATTCCTCGTCTACACTTCAAATGAATGTGAATGCGATACTTCCTCGCTAGGAAATAGCGTTTGCAGATGTCTACGTATCGTTGCAATAGCTTTCTGATGCTTCTTAAAACGCGATATCGCATCTCATTTCTATGTTTCATGGTACGATATAATATGATTTGCGAAGTTTCATGTATTCCTCGTCTACACTTCAAATGAATGTGACTGCGATATTTCCTCGCTAGGAAATAGTGTTTGCAGATGTCTACGTATCGTAGCAGTAGCTTTCTAATGCTTCCTAAAACGCGATATCGCATCTCATTTCTACGTTTCATGGTAAGATGTAATATGATTTGCGAAGTGTTATGTATTCGTCGTCTACACTTCAAATGAATGTAAATGTGACACTTCCTTGCAAGGAAATAGCGTTTGCAGATTTCTACGTATCGGAGCAATAGAGTTCTAATGCTTCTTAAAACGCGATATCGCATCTCATTTCTATGTTTCATGGTAAGATATAATATGATTTGCGAAGTGTCATGTATGCCTCGTCTACACTTCAAACGAATGTAAATGCGAGACTTCCTTGCTAGGAAATAGCGTCTGCAGATGTCTAGGTATCGTAGCAATAGAGTTCTAATGCTTCTTAAAACGCGATATCGCATCTCATTTCTGTGTTTCATAGTAAGATATAATATGATTTGCGAAGTGTCATGTATTCCTCGTCTACACTTCAAATGAATGTAAATGCGACACTTCCTTGCTAGGAATTAGCGTCTGCAGAATTCTAGGTATCGTAGCAATAGAGTTCAAATGCTTCTTAAAACGAGATATTGCATCTCATATCTATGTTTCATGATAAGATATAATATTCATTGCGAAGTGTTATGCGTTCCTCATCTATGATTCAAATGAATGTAAATGCGACACTTCCTTGCTAGGAAATAGCGTCTGCAGATGTCTAGGTATCGTAGCGATAGAGCTCTAATGCTTCTCAAAACGCAATATCGCATCTCATTTCTATGTTTCATGGTAAGATATAACATGATTTGCGAAGTGTCATGTATTCCTCGTCTACACTTCAAATGAATGTGAATGCGATACTTCCTCGCTAGGAAATAGCGTTTGCAGGTGTCTACGTATCGTTGCAATAGCTTTCTAATGCTTCTTAAAACGCGATATCGCATCTCATTTCTATGTTTCATGGTACGATATAATATGATTTGCGAAGTTTCATGTATTCCTCGTCTACACTTCAAATGAATGTGACTGCGATATTTCCTCGCTAGGAAATAGCGTTTGCAGATGTCTACGTATCGTAGCAGCAGCTTTCTAATGCTTATTAAAACGCGATATCGTATCTCATTTCTATGTTTCATGGTAAGATGTAATATGATTTGCGAAGTGTCATGTATTCCTCGTCTACACCTCAAACGAATGTAAATGCGAGACTTCCTTGCTAGGAAATAGCGCCTGCAGATGTCTAGGCATCATAGCAATAGTGTTCTAATGCTTCTTAAGACGCGATGTCGCATCTCATTTCTATGTTTCATGGTAAGATATAATATGATTTGCGAAGTGTCATGTATTCCTCGTCTACACTTCAAATGAATGTAAATGCGACACTTCCTTGCTAGGAAATAGCGTCTGCAGATGTCTAGGTATCGTAGCAATAGAGTTCTAATGCTTCTTAAAACGCGATATCGCATCTCATTTCTGTGTTTCATAGTATGATATAATATGATTTGCGAAGTGTTATGTATTCCTCGTCTACACTTCAAATGAATGTGAATGCGATACTTCCTCGCTAGGAAATAGCGTTTGCAGATGTCTACGTATCGTTGCAATAGCTTTCTGATGCTTCTTAAAACGCGATATCGCATCTCATTTCTATGTTTCATGGTACGATATAATATGATTTGCGAAGTTTCATGTATTCCTCGTCTACACTTCAAATGAATGTGACTGCGATATTTCCTCGCTAGGAAATAGTGTTTGCAGATGTCTACGTATCGTAGCAGTAGCTTTCTAATGCTTCCTAAAACGCGATATCGCATCTCATTTCTACGTTTCATGGTAAGATGTAATATGATTTGCGAAGTGTTATGTATTCGTCGTCTACACTTCAAATGAATGTAAATGTGACACTTCCTTGCAAGGAAATAGCGTTTGCTGATGTCTACGTATCGAAGCAATAGAGTTCAAATGCTTCTTAAAACGAGATATTGCATCTCATATCTATGTTTCATGGTAAAATATAATATGATTTGCGAAGTGTTATGTATTCCTCGTATACACTTCAAATGAATGCGAATGCGATACTTCCTCGCTAGGAAATAGCGTTTGCAGATGTCTACGTATCGTAGCAATAGCTTTATAATGCTTCTTAAAACGCGAGATCGCATCTCATTCCTATGTTTCATGGTAAGATATAATATGATTTGCGAAGTGTCATGTATTCCTCGTCTACACTTCAAATGAATGTAAATGCGACACTTCCTTGCAAGGAAATAGCGTTTGCAGGTGTCTACCTATCGCAGCAATAGAATTCTAATGCTTCTTAAAACGCGATATCGCATCTCATTTCTATGTTTCATGGTAAGATATAATATGATTTGCGAAGTGTCATGTATTCCTCGCCTACACTTCAAATGAATGTAAATGCGACACTTCCTTGCTAGGAAATAGCGTCTGCAGATGTCTAGCTATCGTAGCAATAGAGTACTAGTGCTACTTAAAACGCGATATCGCATCTCATTTCTGTGTTTCATAGTAAGATATAATATGATTTGCGAAGTGTCATGTATTCCTCGTCTACACTTCAAATGAATGTAAATGCGACACTTCCTTGCTAGGAATTAGCGTCTGCAGAATTCTAGGTATCGTAGCAATAGAGTTCAAATGCTTCTTAAAACGAGATATTGCATCTCATATCTATGTTTCATGATAAGATATAATATTCATTGCGAAGTGTTATGCGTTCCTCATCTATGATTCAAATGAATGTAAATGCGACACTTCCTTGCTAGGAAATAGCGTCTGCAGATGTCTAGGTATCGTAGCGATAGAGTTCTAATGCTTCTCAAAACGCAATATCGCATCTCATTTCTATGTTTCATGGTAAGATATAACATGATTTGCGAAGTGTTATGTATTCCTCGTCTACACTTCAAATGAATGTAAATGCGAAACTTCCTTGCAAAGAAATAGCGTTTGCAGATGTCAATGTATCGTAGCAATAGATTTCTAATGCTTCTTAAAACGCGATATCGCATCTCATTTCTATGTTTCATGGTAAGATATAATATGATTTGCGAAGTGTTATGTATTCCTCGTCTACACTTCAAATGAATGTAAATGCGACACTTCCTTGCTAGGAAATAGCGTCTGCAGATGCCTAGGTATCGTAGCGATAGAGTTCTAATGCTTCTCAAAACGCAATATCGCATCTCATTTCTATGTTTCATGGTAAGATATAACATGATTTGCGAAGTGTTATGTATTCCTCGTCTACACTTCAAATGAATGTGAATGCGATACTTCCTCGCTAGGAAATAGCGTTTGCAGATGTCTACGTATCGTTGCAATAGCTTTCTGATGCTTCTTAAAACGCGATATCGCATCTCATTTCTATGTTTCATGGTACGATATAATATGATTTGCGAAGTTTCATGTATTCCTCGTCTACACTTCAAATGAATGTGACTGCGATATTTCCTCGCTAGGAAATAGTGTTTGCAGATGTCTACGTATCGTAGCAGTAGCTTTCTAATGCTTCCTAAAACGCGATATCGCATCTCATTTCTACGTTTCATGGTAAGATGTAATATGATTTGCGAAGTGTTATGTATTCGTCGTCTACACTTCAAATGAATGTAAATGTGACACTTCCTTGCAAGGAAATAGCGTTTGCAGATTTCTACGTATCGGAGCAATAGAGTTCTAATGCTTCTTAAAACGCGATATCGCATCTCATTTCTATGTTTCATGGTAAGATATAATATGATTTGCGAAGTGTCATGTATGCCTCGTCTACACTTCAAACGAATGTAAATGCGAGACTTCCTTGCTAGGAAATAGCGTCTGCAGATGTCTAGGTATCGTAGCAATAGAGTTCTAATGCTTCTTAAAACGCGATATCGCATCTCATTTCTGTGTTTCATAGTAAGATATAATATGATTTGCGAAGTGTCATGTATTCCTCGTCTACACTTCAAATGAATGTAAATGCGACACTTCCTTGCTAGGAATTAGCGTCTGCAGAATTCTAGGTATCGTAGCAATAGAGTTCAAATGCTTCTTAAAACGAGATATTGCATCTCATATCTATGTTTCATGATAAGATATAATATTCATTGCGAAGTGTTATGCGTTCCTCATCTATGATTCAAATGAATGTAAATGCGACACTTCCTTGCTAGGAAATAGCGTCTGCAGATGTCTAGGTATCGTAGCGATAGAGCTCTAATGCTTCTCAAAACGCAATATCGCATCTCATTTCTATGTTTCATGGTAAGATATAACATGATTTGCGAAGTGTCATGTATTCCTCGTCTACACTTCAAATGAATGTGAATGCGATACTTCCTCGCTAGGAAATAGCGTTTGCAGGTGTCTACGTATCGTTGCAATAGCTTTCTAATGCTTCTTAAAACGCGATATCGCATCTCATTTCTATGTTTCATGGTACGATATAATATGATTTGCGAAGTTTCATGTATTCCTCGTCTACACTTCAAATGAATGTGACTGCGATATTTCCTCGCTAGGAAATAGCGTTTGCAGATGTCTACGTATCGTAGCAGCAGCTTTCTAATGCTTATTAAAACGCGATATCGTATCTCATTTCTATGTTTCATGGTAAGATGTAATATGATTTGCGAAGTGTCATGTATTCCTCGTCTACACCTCAAACGAATGTAAATGCGAGACTTCCTTGCTAGGAAATAGCGCCTGCAGATGTCTAGGCATCATAGCAATAGTGTTCTAATGCTTCTTAAGACGCGATGTCGCATCTCATTTCTATGTTTCATGGTAAGATATAATATGATTTGCGAAGTGTCATGTATTCCTCGTCTACACTTCAAATGAATGTAAATGCGACACTTCCTTGCTAGGAAATAGCGTCTGCAGATGTCTAGGTATCGTAGCAATAGAGTTCTAATGCTTCTTAAAACGCGATATCGCATCTCATTTCTGTGTTTCATAGTAAGATATAATATGATTTGCGAAGTGTTATGTATTCCTCGTCTACACTTCAAATGAATGTGAATGCGATACTTCCTCGCTAGGAAATAGCGTTTGCAGATGTCTACGTATCGTTGCAATAGCTTTCTGATGCTTCTTAAAAAGCGATATCGCATCTCATTTCTATGTTTCATGGTACGATATAATATGATTTGCGAAGTTTCATGTATTCCTCGTCTACACTTCAAATGAATGTGACTGCGATATTTCCTCGCTAGGAAATAGTGTTTGCAGATGTCTACGTATCGTAGCAGTAGCTTTCTAATGCTTCCTAAAACGCGATATCGCATCTCATTTCTACGTTTCATGGTAAGATGTAATATGATTTGCGAAGTGTTATGTATTCGTCGTCTACACTTCAAATGAATGTAAATGTGACACTTCCTTGCAAGGAAATAGCGTTTGCTGATGTCTACGTATCGAAGCAATAGAGTTCAAATGCTTCTTAAAACGAGATATTGCATCTCATATCTATGTTTCATGGTAAAATATAATATGATTTGCGAAGTGTTATGTATTCCTCGTATACACTTCAAATGAATGCGAATGCGATACTTCCTCGCTAGGAAATAGCGTTTGCAGATGTCTACGTATCGTAGCAATAGCTTTATAATGCTTCTTAAAACGCGAGATCGCATCTCATTCCTATGTTTCATGGTAAGATATAATATGATTTGCGAAGTGTCATGTATTCCTCGTCTACACTTCAAATGAATGTAAATGCGACACTTCCTTGCGAGGAAATAGCGTTTGCTGATGTCTACGTATCGAAGCAATAGAGTTCAAATGCTTCTTAAAACGAGATATTGCATCTCATATCTATGTTTCATGGTAAAATATAATATGATTTGCGAAGTGTTATGTATTCCTCGTCTACACTTCAAATGAATGTAAATGCGACACTTCCTTGCAAGGAAATAGCGTTTGCAGATGTCTACCTATCGTAGCAATAGTGTTCTAATGCTTCTTAAAACGCGAAATCGCATCTCATTTCTATGTTTCATGGCAAGATATAATATGATTTGCGAAGTGTTATGTATTCCTCATCTACACTTCAAATGAATGTAAATGCGACACTTCCTTGCAAGGAAATAGCGTTTGCAGATGTCTACGTATCGAAGCAATAGAGTTCAAATGCTTCTTAAAACGAGATATTGCATCTCATATCTATGTTTCATGATAAGATATAATATTCATTGCGAAGTGTTATGCATTCCTCGTCTACGATTCAAATGAATGTAAATGCGACACTTCATTGCAAGGAAATAGTGTTTGCAGATGTCTAAGTATCGTAGCAATAGAGTTCTTATGATTCTTAAAACGCGATATCGCATCTCATTTCTATGTTTCATGGTAAGATATAATATGATTTGAGAAGTGTCATGTATTCCTCGTCTACACTTCAAATGAATGTGAATGCGATACTTCCTCGCTAGGAAATAGCGTTTGCAGATGTCTACGTATCGTAGCAATAGATTTCTAATGCTTCTTAAAACGCGATATCGCATCTCATTTCTATGTTTCATGGTAAGATATAATATGATTTGCGAAGTGTCATGTATTCCTCTTCTACACTTCAAATGAATGTAAATGCGACACTTCCATGCTAGGAAATACCGTCTGCACATGACTACGTATCGTAGCAATAGTGTTCTAATGCTTCTTAAAACGCGATATCGCATCTCATTTCTATGTTTCATGGTAAGATATAATATGATTTGCGAAGTGTTATGTATTCCTCGTCTACACTTCAAATGAATGTAAATGCGACACTTCCTTGCAAGGAAATAGCGTTTGCTGATGTCTACGTATCGAAGCAATAGAGTTCAAATGCTTCTTAAAACGAGATATTGCATCTCATATCTATGTTTCATGATAAGATATAATATTCATTGCGAAGTGTTATGCATTCCTCGTCTACGATTCAAATGAATGTAAATGCAACACTTCCTTGCAAGGAAATAGCCTTTGCACATGTCTAAGTATCGTAGCAATAGAGTTCTTATGATTCTTAAAACGCGATATCGCATCTCATTTCTATGTTTCATGGTAAGATATAATATGATTTGAGAAGTGTCATGTATTCCTCGTCTACACTTCAAATGAATGTGAATGCGATACTTCCCCGCTAGGAAATAGCGTCTGCAGATGTCTACGTATCGTAGCAATAGATTTCTAATGCTTGTTAAAACGCGAGATCGCATCTCATTTCTATGTTTCATGGTAAGATATAATATGTTTTGCGAAGTGTCATGTATTCCTCGTCTACACTTCAAATGAATGTAAATGCGACACTTCCTTGCTAGGAAATAGCGTCTGCAGACGTCCAGGTATCGTAGCAATAGAGTTCTAATGCTTTTTAAAACGAGATATTGCATCTCATATCTATGTTTCATGATAAGATATAATATTCATTGCGAAGTGTTATGCATTCCTCGTCTACGATTCAAATGAAAGTAAATGCGACACTTCCTTGTTAGGAAATAGCGCCTGCAGATGTCTAGGTATCGTAGCAATAGTGTTCTAATACTTCTTAAAACGCGATATCGCATCTCATTTCTATGTTTCGTGGTAAGATATAATATGATTTGCGAAGTCTTATGTATTCCTCGTCTACACTTCAAATGAATGTAAATGCGACACTTCCTTGGTAGGAAATAGCGTCTGCAGATGTCTAGGTATCGTAGCAATAGAGTTCTAATGCTTCTTAAAACGCGATATCGCATCTCATTTCTATGTTTCATGGTAAGAAATAACATGATTTGCGAAGTGTTATGTATTCCTCGTCTACACTTCAAATGAATTTAAATGCGACACTTCCTTGCTAGGAAATAGCGTCTGCAGATGTCTAGGTATCGTAGCAATAGAGTTCTAATGCTTCTTAAAACGCGATATCGCATCTCATTTCTATGTTTCATGGTAAGATATAATATGATTTGCGAAGTGTTATGTATTCCTCGTCTACACTTTAAATGAATGTAAATGCGACACTTCCTTGGTAGGAAATAGCGTCTGCAGATGTCTAGGTATCGTAGCAATAGAGTTCTAATACTTCTTAAAACGCGATATCGCATCTCATTTCTATGTTTCATGGTAAGATATAATATGATTTGCGAAGTGTTATGTATTCCTCGTCTACACTTCAAATGAACGTAAATGCGACACTTCCTTGCAAGGAAATAGCGTTTGCAGGTGTCTACCTATCGTAGCAATAGAATTCTAATGCTTCTTAAAACGCGATATCGCATCTCATTTCTATGTTTCATGGTAAGATATAATATGATTTGCGAAGTGTCATGTATTCCTCGCCTACACTTCAAATGAATGTAAATGCGACACTTCCTTGCTAGGAAATAGCGTCTGCAGATGTCTAGCTATCGTAGCAATAGAGTACTAGTGCTACTTAAAACGCGATATCGCATCTCATTTCTGTGTTTCATAGTAAGATATAATATGATTTGCGAAGTGTCATGTATTCCTCGTCTACACTTCAAATGAATGTAAATGCGACACTTCCTTGCTAGGAATTAGCGTCTGCAGAATTCTAGGTATCGTAGCAATAGAGTTCAAATGCTTCTTAAAACGAGATATTGCATCTCATATCTATGTTTCATGATAAGATATAATATTCATTGCGAAGTGTTATGCGTTCCTCATCTATGATTCAAATGAATGTAAATGCGACACTTCCTTGCTAGGAAATAGCGTCTGCAGATGTCTAGGTATCGTAGCGATAGAGTTCTAATGCTTCTCAAAACGCAATATCGCATCTCATTTCTATGTTTCATGGTAAGATATAACATGATTTGCGAAGTGTTATGTATTCCTCGTCTACACTTCAAATGAATGTAAATGCGAAACTTCCTTGCAAAGAAATAGCGTTTGCAGATGTCAATGTATCGTAGCAATAGATTTCTAATGCTTCTTAAAACGCGATATCGCATCTCATTTCTATGTTTCATGGTAAGATATAATATGATTTGCGAAGTGTTATGTATTCCTCGTCTACACTTCAAATGAATGTAAATGCGACACTTCCTTGCTAGGAAATAGCGTCTGCAGATGTCTAGGTATCGTAGCGATAGAGTTCTAATGCTTCTCAAAACGCAATATCGCATCTCATTTCTATGTTTCATGGTAAGATATAACATGATTTGCGAAGTGTTATGTATTCCTCGTCTACACTTCAAATGAATGTGAATGCGATACTTCCTCGCTAGGAAATAGCGTTTGCAGATGTCTACGTATCGTTGCAATAGCTTTCTGATGCTTCTTAAAACGCGATATCGCATCTCATTTCTATGTTTCATGGTACGATATAATATGATTTGCGAAGTTTCATGTATTCCTCGTCTACACTTCAAATGAATGTGACTGCGATATTTCCTCGCTAGGAAATAGTGTTTGCAGATGTCTACGTATCGTAGCAGTAGCTTTCTAATGCTTCCTAAAACGCGATATCGCATCTCATTTCTACGTTTCATGGTAAGATGTAATATGATTTGCGAAGTGTTATGTATTCGTCGTCTACACTTCAAATGAATGTAAATGTGACACTTCCTTGCAAGGAAATAGCGTTTGCAGATTTCTACGTATCGGAGCAATAGAGTTCTAATGCTTCTTAAAACGCGATATCGCATCTCATTTCTATGTTTCATGGTAAGATATAATATGATTTGCGAAGTGTCATGTATGCCTCGTCTACACTTCAAACGAATGTAAATGCGAGACTTCCTTGCTAGGAAATAGCGTCTGCAGATGTCTAGGTATCGTAGCAATAGAGTTCTAATGCTTCCTAAAACGCGATATCGCATCTCATTTCTACGTTTCATGGTAAGATGTAATATGATTTGCGAAGTGTTATGTATTCGTCGTCTACACTTCAAATGAATGTAAATGTGACACTTCCTTGCAAGGAAATAGCGTTTGCAGATTTCTACATATCGGAGCAATAGAGTTCTAATGCTTCTTAAAAGGCGATATCGCATCTCATTTCTATGTTTCATGGTAAGATATAATATGATTTGCGAAGTGTCATGTATGCCTCGTCTACACTTCAAACGAATGTAAATGCGAGACTTCCTTGCATAGGAAATAGCGCCTGCAGATGTCTAGGTATCGTAGCAATAGTTTTCTAATACTTCTTAAAACGCGACATCGCATCTCATTTCTATGTTTCATGGTAAGATATAATATGATTTGCGAAGTGTTATGTATTCCTCGTCTACACTTCAAATGAATGTAAATGCGACACTTCCTTGCTAGGAAATAGCGTCTGCAGATGTCTAGGTATCGTAGCGATAGAGTTCTAATGCTTCTCAAAACGCAATATCGCATCTCATTTCTATGTTTCATGGTAAGATATAACATGATTTGCGAAGTGTTATGTATTCCTCGTCTACACTTCAAATGAATGTGAATGCGATACTTCCTCGCTAGGAAATAGCGTTTGCAGATGTCTACGTATCGTTGCAATAGCTTTCTGATGCTTCTTAAAACGCGATATCGCATCTCATTTCTATGTTTCATGGTACGATATAATATGATTTGCGAAGTTTCATGTATTCCTCGTCTACACTTCAAATGAATGTGACTGCGATATTTCCTCGCTAGGAAATAGTGTTTGCAGATGTCTACGTATCGTAGCAGTAGCTTTCTAATGCTTCCTAAAACGCGATATCGCATCTCATTTCTACGTTTCATGGTAAGATGTAATATGATTTGCGAAGTGTTATGTATTCGTCGTCTACACTTCAAATGAATGTAAATGTGACACTTCCTTGCAAGGAAATAGCGTTTGCAGATTTCTACGTATCGGAGCAATAGAGTTCTAATGCTTCTTAAAACGCGATATCGCATCTCATTTCTATGTTTCATGGTAAGATATAATATGATTTGCGAAGTGTCATGTATGCCTCGTCTACACTTCAAACGAATGTAAATGCGAGACTTCCTTGCTAGGAAATAGCGTCTGCAGATGTCTAGGTATCGTAGCAATAGAGTTCTAATGCTTCTTAAAACGCGATATCGCATCTCATTTCTGTGTTTCATAGTAAGATATAATATGATTTGCGAAGTGTCATGTATTCCTCGTCTACACTTCAAATGAATGTAAATGCGACACTTCCTTGCTAGGAATTAGCGTCTGCAGAATTCTAGGTATCGTAGCAATAGAGTTCAAATGCTTCTTAAAACGAGATATTGCATCTCATATCTATGTTTCATGATAAGATATAATATTCATTGCGAAGTGTTATGCGTTCCTCATCTATGATTCAAATGAATGTAAATGCGACACTTCCTTGCTAGGAAATAGCGTCTGCAGATGTCTAGGTATCGTAGCGATAGAGCTCTAATGCTTCTCAAAACGCAATATCGCATCTCATTTCTATGTTTCATGGTAAGATATAACATGATTTGCGAAGTGTCATGTATTCCTCGTCTACACTTCAAATGAATGTGAATGCGATACTTCCTCGCTAGGAAATAGCGTTTGCAGGTGTCTACGTATCGTTGCAATAGCTTTCTAATGCTTCTTAAAACGCGATATCGCATCTCATTTCTATGTTTCATGGTACGATATAATATGATTTGCGAAGTTTCATGTATTCCTCGTCTACACTTCAAATGAATGTGACTGCGATATTTCCTCGCTAGGAAATAGCGTTTGCAGATGTCTACGTATCGTAGCAGCAGCTTTCTAATGCTTATTAAAACGCGATATCGTATCTCATTTCTATGTTTCATGGTAAGATGTAATATGATTTGCGAAGTGTCATGTATTCCTCGTCTACACCTCAAACGAATGTAAATGCGAGACTTCCTTGCTAGGAAATAGCGCCTGCAGATGTCTAGGCATCATAGCAATAGTGTTCTAATGCTTCTTAAGACGCGATGTCGCATCTCATTTCTATGTTTCATGGTAAGATATAATATGATTTGCGAAGTGTCATGTATTCCTCGTCTACACTTCAAATGAATGTAAATGCGACACTTCCTTGCTAGGAAATAGCGTCTGCAGATGTCTAGGTATCGTAGCAATAGAGTTCTAATGCTTCTTAAAACGCGATATCGCATCTCATTTCTGTGTTTCATAGTAAGATATAATATGATTTGCGAAGTGTCATGTATTCCTCGTCTACACTTCAAATGAATGTAAATGCGACACTTCCTTGCTAGGAATTAGCGTCTGCAGAATTCTAGGTATCGTAGCAATAGGGTTCAAATGCTTCTTAAAACGAGATATTGCATCTCATATCTATGTTTCATGATAAGATATAATATTCATTGCGAAGTGTTATGCGTTCCTCATCTATGATTCAAATGAATGTAAATGCGACACTTCCTTGCTAGGAAATAGCGTCTGCAGATGTCTAGGTATCGTAGCGATAGAGTTGTAATGCTTCTCAAAACGCAATATCGCATCTCATTTCTATGTTTCATGGTAAGATATAACATGATTTGCGAAGTGTCATGTATTCCTCGTCTACACTTCAAATGAATGTGATTGCGACATTTCCTCGCTAGGAAATAGCGTTTGCAGATTTCTACGTATCGTAGCAGTAGCTTTCTAATGCTTCTTAAAACGCGATATCGTATCTCATTTCTATGTTTCATGGTAAGATGTAATATGATTTGCGAAGTGTTATGTATTCCTCCTCTACACTTCAAATGAATGTAAGTGCGACACTTCCTTGCAAGGAAATAGCGTTTGCTGATGTCTACGTATCGAAGACATAGAGTTCAAATGCTTCTTAAAACGAGATATTGCATCTCATATCTATGTTTCATGATAAGATATAATATTCATTGCGAAGTGTTATACATTCCTCGTCTACGATTCAAATGAATGTAAATGCGAAACTTCCTTGCAAAGAAATAGCGTTTGCAGATGTCAATGTATCGTAGCAATAGATTTCTAATGCTTCTTAAAACGCGATATCGCATCTCATTTCTATGTTTCATGGTAAGATTTAATATGATTTGCGAAGTGTTATGTATTCCTCGTCTACACTTCAAATGAATGTAAATGCGTCACTTCCATGCTAGGAAATAGCGTCTGCTTATGTCTAGGTATCGTAGCGATAGAGTTCTAATGCTTCTCAAAACGCAATATCGCATCTCATTTCTATGTTTCATGGTAAGATATAACATGATTTGCGAAGTGTAATGTATTCCTCGTCTACACTTCAAATGAATGTGAATGCGATACTTCCTCGCTAGGAAATAGCGTTTGCAGATGTCTACCTATCGTTGCAATAGCTTTCTGATGCTTCATAAAACGCGATATCGCATCTCATTTCTATGTTTCATAGTAAGATATAATATGATTTGCGAAGTGTCATGTATTCCTCGTCTACACTGCAAATGAATGTAAATGCGACACTTCGTTGCTAGGAATTAGCGTCTGCAGAATTCTAGGTATCGTAGCAATAGAGTTCAAATGCTTTTTAAAACGAGATATTGCATCTCATATCTATGTTTCATGATAAGATATAATATTCATTGCGAAGTGTTATGCGTTCCTCATCTATGATTTAAATGAATGTAAATGCGACACTTCCTTGCTAGGAAATAGCGACTGCAGATGTCTAGGTATCGTTGCAATAGCTTTCTAATGCTTCTTAAAACGCGATATCGCATCACATTTCTATGTTTCATGGTAAGATGTAATATGATTTGCGAAGTGTTATGTATTCCTCGCCTACACTTCAAATGAATGTAAATGCGACACTTCCTTGCAAGGAAATAGCGTTTGCAGATGTCTACGTATCGAAGCAATAGATTTCAAATGCTTCTTCAAACGAGATATTGCATCTCATATCTATGTTTCATGATAAGATATAATATTCATTGCGAAGTGTTATGCATTCCTCGTCTACGATTCAAATGAATGTAAATGCGACACTTCCTTGCAAGGAAATAGCGTTTGCAGATGTCTACGTATCGGAGCAGTAGAGTTCTAATGCTTCTTAAAACGCGATATCGCACCACATTTCTATGTTTCATGGTAAGATATAATATGATTTGCGAAGCGTCATGTATTCCTCGTCTACACTTCAAATGAATGTAAATGCGATACTTCCTTGCTAGGAAATAGCGTCTGCAGATGTCTAGGTATCGTAGCAATAGAGCTCTTATGATTCTTAAAACGCGATATCGCATCTCATTTCTATGTTTCGTGGTAAGATATAATATGATTTGCGAAGTCTTTATGTATTCCTCGTCTACACTTCAAATGAATGTAAATGCGACACTTCCTTGGCAGGAAATAGCGTCTGCAGATGTCTAGGTATCGTAGCAAAAGAGTTCTAAATGCTTCTTAAAACGCGATATCGCATCTCATTTCTATGTTTCATGGTAAGATATAATATGATTTGCGAAGTGTCATGTATTCCTCGTCTACACTTCAAATGAATGTAAATGCGAGACTTCCTTGCTAGGAAATAGCGTCTGCAGATGTCTAGGTATCGTAGCAATAGTGTTCTAATGCTTCTTAAGACGTGTAATCGCATCTCATTTCTATGT
>NW_027490718.1:0-67091 GCF_050948175.1 Xylocopa sonorina | reverse complement strand
TATAATATGATTTGCGAAGTGTGATGTATTCCTCGTCTACACTTCAAATGAATGTAAATGCGATACTTCCTCGCTAGGAAATAGCGTTTGCAGATGTCTAGGTATCGTAGCAATAGAATTCTGATGCTTCTTAAAACGCGATATCGCATCTCATTTCTATGGTTCATGGTAAGATATAATATGATTTGCGAAGTGTTATGTATTCCTCGTCTACACTTCAAATGAATGTAAATGCGACACTTCCTTGCTAGGAAATAGCGTCTGCAGATGTCTAGGTATCGTAGCGATAGAGTTCTAATGCTTCTTAAAACGCGATATCGCATCTCATTTCTATGTTTCATGGTAAGATATAATATGATCTGCGAAGTGTCATGTATTCCTCTTCTACACTTCAAATGAATGTAAATGCGACACTTCCATGCTAGGAAATAGCGTCTGCAGATGTCTAGGTATCGTAGCGATAGAGTCCTAATGCTTCTTAAAACGCGATATCGCACCTCATTTCTATGTTTCATAGTAAGATATAATATGATTTGCGAAGTGTTATGTATTCCTCGTCTACACTTCAAATGAATGTAAATGCGACACTTCCTTGCAAGGAAATAGCGTTTGCAGATTTCTACTTATCGTAGCAATAGAGTTCTTATGATTCTCAAAACACGCTTTCGCATCTCACTTCTATGTTTCATGGTAAGATATAATATGATTTGCGAAGTGTTATGTATTTCTCGTCTACACTTCAAATGAATGTAAATGCGACACTTCCTAGCAAGGAAATAGCGTTTGCAGATGTCTAGGTATCGTAGCAATAGGGTTCTAATGCTTCTTAAAACGCGATATCGCATCTCATTTCTATCTTTCATGGTAAGATATAATATGATTTGCGAAGTGTCATGTATTCCTCGTCTACACTTCAAATAAATGTAAATGCGACATTTCCTTGCTAGGAAATAGCGTCTGCAGATGTCTAGGTATCGTAGCGATAGAGTTCTAATGCTTCTTAAAACGCGATATCGCATCTCATTTCTATGTTTCGTGGTAAGATATAACATGATTTGTGAAGTGTTATGTATTCAACGTCTAAACTTCAAATGAATGAAAATGCGACACTTCCTTGCAAGGAAATAGCGTTTGCAGATGTCTACGTATCGTAGCAATGAAGTTCTGATGCTTCTTAAAACGCGATATCGCATCTCATTTCTATGTTTCATGGTAAGATATAATATGATCTGCGAAGTGTCATGTATTCCTCTTCTACACTTCAAATGAATGTAAATGCGACACTTCCATGCTAGGAAATAGCGTCTGCAGATGTCTAGGTATCGTAGCGATAGAGTCCTAATGCTTCTTAAAACGCGATATCGCACCTCATTTCTATGTTTCATAGTAAGATATAATATGATTTGCGAAGTGTTATGTATTCCTCGTCTACACTTCAAATGAATGTAAATGCGACACTTCCTTGCAAGGAAATAGCGTTTGCAGATTTCTACTTATCGTAGCAATAGAGTTCTTATGATTCTCAAAACACGCTTTCGCATCTCACTTCTATGTTTCATGGTAAGATATAATATGATTTGCGAAGTGTTATGTATTTCTCGTCTACACTTCAAATGAATGTAAATGCGACACTTCCTAGCAAGGAAATAGCGTTTGCAGATGTCTAGGTATCGTAGCAATAGGGTTCTAATGCTTCTTAAAACGCGATATCGCATCTCATTTCTATCTTTCATGGTAAGATATAATATGATTTGCGAAGTGTCATGTATTCCTCGTCTACACTTCAAATAAATGTAAATGCGACATTTCCTTGCTAGGAAATAGCGTCTGCAGATGTCTAGGTATCGTAGCGATAGAGTTCTAATGCTTCTTAAAACGCGATATCGCATCGCATTTCTATGTTTCGTGGTAAGATATAACATGATTTGTGAAGTGTTATGTATTCAACGTCTAAACTTCAAATGAATGAAAATGCGACACTTCCTTGCAAGGAAATAGCGTTTGCAGATGTCTACGTATCGTAGCAATGAAGTTCTGATGCTTCTTAAAACGCGATATCGCATCTCATATCTATGTTTCATGGTAAGATATAATATGTTTTGCGAAGTGTCATGTATTCCTCGTCTACACTTCAAATGAATGTAAGTGCGACACTTCCTTGCAAGGAAATAGCGTCTGCAGATGTCTACCTATCGTAGCAATAGAATTCTAATGCTTCTTAAAACGCGATATCGCATCTCATTTCTACGTTTCATGGTAAGATATAATATGATTTGCGAAGTGTCATGTATTCCTCGTCTAGACTTCAAATGAATGTAAATGCGACACTTCCTTGCTAGCAAATAGCATCTGCAGATGTCTAGGTATCGTAGCAATAGTGTTCTAATGCTTCTTAAAACGCGATATCGCATCTCATTTCTATGTTTCATGGTAAGATATAATATGATCTGCGAAGTGTCATGTTTTCCTCTTCTACACTTCAAATGAATGTAAATGCGACACTTCCTTGCTAGGAAATATCGTCTGCAGATGTCTAGGTATCGTAGCGATAGAGTCCTAATGCTTCTTAAAACGCGATATCGCACCTCATTTCTATGTTTCATGGTAAGATATAATATGATTTGCGAAGTGTTATGTATTCCTCGTCTACACTTCAAATGAATGTAAATGCGACACTTCCTTGCAAGGAAATAGCGTTTGCAGATTTCTACTTATCGTAGCAATAGAGTTCTTATGATTCTCAAAACGCGCTTTCGCATCTCACTTCTATGTTTCATGGTAAGATATAATATGATTTGCGAAGTGTTATGTATTCCTCGTCTACACTTCAAATGAATGTAAATGCGACACTTCCTAGCAAGGAAATAGCGTTTGCAGATGTCTACGTATCATAACAATAGATTTATAATGCTTCTTAAAACCCGATATCGCATCTCATTTCTATGTTTCATGGTAAGATATAATATGATTTGCGAAATGTCATGTATTCCTCGTCTACACTTCAAATGAATATAAATGCGACACTTCCTTGCAAGGAAATAGCGTTTGCTGATTTCTACGTATCGTAGCAATAGATTTCTAACGCTTCCTAAAACGCGATATCGCATGTCAATTCTATGTTTCATGGTATGATATAATATGATTTGCGAAGTGTTATGTATTCCTCGTCTACACTTCAAATGAATGTAAATGCGACACTTCTTCGCTAGGAAATAGCGTTTGCAGATGTCTGCGTATCGTAGCAATAGAGTTCATATGATTCTTAAAACGCGATATCGCATCTCATTTCTATGGTTCATGGTAAGATATAATATGATTTGCGAAGTGTTATGTATTCCTCGTCTACACTTCAAATGAATGTAAATGCGACACTTCCTTGCTAGGAAATAGCGTCTGCAGATGTCTAGGTATCGTAGAGATAGAGTTCTAATGCTTCTTAAACGCGATATCGCATCCCATTTCTATGTTTCTTGGTAAGATATAATATGATTTGCGAAGTGTTATGTATTCCTCGTCTACACTTCTAATGAATGTAAATGCGACACTTCCTTGCAAGGAAATAGCGTTTGCAGATGTCTACCTATCGTAGCAATAGAATTCTAATGCTTCTTAAAACGCGATATCGCATCTCATTTCTATGTTTCATGATAAGATATAATATGATTTGCGAAATGTCATGTATTCCTCGTCTACACTTCAAATGAATATAAATGCGACACTTCCTTGCAAGGAAATAGCGTTTGCTGATTTCTACGTATCGTAGCAATAGATTTCTAACGCTTCTTAAAACGCGATATCGCATCTCATTTCTATGTTTCATGGTAAGGTATAATATGATCTGCGAAGTGTCATGTA
The DNA here is from genome assembly GCF_050948175.1 of Xylocopa sonorina. Lineage (NCBI taxonomy): Eukaryota > Metazoa > Arthropoda > Insecta > Hymenoptera > Apidae > Xylocopa > Xylocopa sonorina. Next base: position 63,236 of record NW_027490718.1, on the reverse strand, counting down.
TTCCTCGTGTAGACTTCAAATGAATGTAAATGCGACACTTCCTTGCTAGGAAATAGCGTTTGCAGATGTCTAGGTATCGTAGCAATAGAATTCTGATGCTTCTTAAAACGCGATATCGCATCTCATTTCTATGGTTCATGGTAAGATATAATATGATTTGCGAAGTGTTATGTATTCCTCGTCTACACTTCAAATGAATGTAAATGCGACACTTCCTTGCTAGGAAATAGCGTCTGCAGATGTCTAGGTATCGTAGCGATAGAGTTCTAATGCTTCTTAAAACGCGATATCGCATCTCATTTCTATGTTTCATGGTAAGATATAATATGATCTGCGAAGTGACATGTATTCCTCTTCTACACTTCAAATGAATGTAAATGCGACACTTCCATGCTAGGAAATAGCGTCTGCAGATGTCTAGGTATCGTAGCAATAGAGTTCTAATGCTTCTTAAAACGCGATATCGCAACTCATTTCTATGGTTCATGGTAAGATATAATATGATTTGCGAAGTGTTATGTATTCCTCGTCTACACTTCAAATGAATGTAAATGCGACACTTCCTTGCTAGGAAATATCGTCTGCAGATGTCTAGGTATCGTAGCGATAGAGTCCTAATGCTTCTTAAAACGCGATATCGCACCTCATTTCTATGTTTCATGGTAAGATATAATATGATTTGCGAAGTGTTATGTATTCCTCGTCTACACTTCAAATGAATGTAAATGCGACACTTCCTAGCAAGGAAATAGCGTTTGCAGATTTCTACTTATCGTAGCAATAGAGTTCTTATGATTCTCAAAACGCGCTTTCGCTTCTCACTTCTATGTTTCATGGTAAGATATAATATGATTTGCGAAGTGTTATGTATTCCTCGTCTACACTTCAAATGAATGTAAATGCGACACTTCCTAGCAAGGAAATAGCGTTTGCAGATGTCTACGTATCATAACAATAGATTTATAATGCTTCTTAAAACCCGATATCGCATCTCATTTCTATGTTTCATGGTAAGATATAATATGATTTGCGAAATGTTATGTATTCCTCGTCTACACTTCAAATGAATATAAATGCGACACTTCCTTGCAAGGAAATAGCGTTTGCTGATTTCTACGTATCGTAGCAATAGATTTCTAACGCTTCTTAAAACGCGATATCGCATCTCATTTCTATGTTTCATGGTAAGGTATAATATGATCTGCGAAGTGTCATGTATTCCTCGTCTACACATCAAATGAATGTAAATGCGACACTTCCTTGCTAGGAAATAGCGTCTGCAGATGTCTAGGTATCGTAGCAATAGGGTTCTAATGCTTCTTAAAACGCGATATCGCATCTCATTTCTATCTTTCATGGGAAGATATAATATGATTTGCGAAGTGTCATGTATTCCTCGTCTACACTTCAAATAAATGTAAATGCGACATTTCCTTGCTAGGAAATAGCGTCTGCAGATGTCTAGGTATCGTAGCGATAGAGTTCTAATGCTTCTTAAAACGCGATATCGCATCTCTTTTCTATGTTTCGTGGTAAGATATAACATGATTTGTGAAGTGTTATGTATTCAACGTCTAAACTTCAAATGAATGAAAATGCGACACTTCCTTGCAAGGAAATAGCGTTTGCAGATGTCTACGTATCGTAGCAATGAAGTTCTGATGCTTCTTAAAACGCGATATCGCATCTCATATCTATGTTTCATGGTAAGATATAATATGTTTTGCGAAGTGTCATGTATTCCTCGTCTACACTCCAAATGAATGTAAGTGCGACACTTCCTTGCAAGGAAATAGCGTTTGCAGATGTTTACGTATCGTAGCAATAGAGTTTATATAATTCTTAAAACGCGATATCGGATCTCATTTCTATGCTTCATGGTAAGATATAATATGATTTGCGAAGTGTTATGTATTCCTCGTCTACACTTCAAATGAATGTATATGCGACACATCCTTGCAAGGAAATAGCGTTTGCAAATATCTACCTATAGTAGCAATAGTGTTCTAATGCTTCTAAAAACGCGATATCGCATCTCATTTCTACGTTTCATGGTAAGATATAGTATGATTTGCGAAGTATCATGTATTCCTCGTCTACACTTCAAATGAATGTAAATGCGACACTTCCTTGCAAGGAAATAGCGTTTGCAGATGTCTACGTATCGTAGCAATAGATTTCTAACGCTTCTTAAAACGCGATATCGCATCTCATTTCTATGTTTCATGGTAAGGTATAATATGATCTGCGAAGTGTCATGTATTCCTCGTCTACACATCAAATGAATGTAAATGCGACACTTCCTTGCTAGGAAATAGCGTCTGCAGATGTCTAGGTATCGTAGCAATAGGGTTCTAATGCTTCTTAAAACGCGATATCGCATCTCATTTCTATCTTTCATGGGAAGATATAATATGATTTGCGAAGTGTCATGTATTCCTCGTCTACACTTCAAATAAATGTAAATGCGACATTTCCTTGCTAGGAAATAGCGTCTGCAGATGTCTAGGTATCGTAGCGATAGAGTTCTAATGCTTCTTAAAACGCGATATCGCATCTCTTTTCTATGTTTCGTGGTAAGATATAACATGATTTGTGAAGTGTTATGTATTCAACGTCTAAACTTCAAATGAATGAAAATGCGACACTTCCTTGCAAGGAAATAGCGTTTGCAGATGTCTACGTATCGTAGCAATGAAGTTCTGATGCTTCTTAAAACGCGATATCGCATCTCATATCTATGTTTCATGGTAAGATATAATATGTTTTGCGAAGTGTCATGTATTCCTCGTCTACACTCCAAATGAATGTAAGTGCGACACTTCCTTGCAAGGAAATAGCGTTTGCAGATGTTTACGTATCGTAGCAATAGAGTTTATATAATTCTTAAAACGCGATATCGGATCTCATTTCTATGCTTCATGGTAAGATATAATATGATTTGCGAAGTGTTATGTATTCCTCGTCTACACTTCAAATGAATGTATATGCGACACATCCTTGCAAGGAAATAGCGTTTGCAAATATCTACCTATAGTAGCAATAGTGTTCTAATGCTTCTAAAAACGCGATATCGCATCTCATTTCTACGTTTCATGGTAAGATATAGTATGATTTGCGAAGTATCATGTATTCCTCGTCTACACTTCAAATGAATGTAAATGCGACACTTCCTTGCAAGGAAATAGCGTTTGCAGATGTCTACGTATCGTAGCAATAGATTTCTAACGCTTCTTAAAACGCGATATCGCATCTCATTTCTATGTTTCATGGTAAGGTATAATATGATCTGCGAAGTGTCATGTATTCCTCGTCTACACATCAAATGAATGTAAATGCGACACTTCCTTGCTAGGAAATAGCGTCTGCAGATGTCTAGGTATCGTAGCAATAGGGTTCTAATGCTTCTTAAAACGCGATATCGCATCTCATTTCTATCTTTCATGGGAAGATATAATATGATTTGCGAAGTGTCATGTATTCCTCGTCTACACTTCAAATAAATGTAAATGCGACATTTCCTTGCTAGGAAATAGCGTCTGCAGATGTCTAGGTATCGTAGCGATAGAGTTCTAATGCTTCTTAAAACGCGATATCGCATCTCTTTTCTATGTTTCGTGGTAAGATATAACATGATTTGTGAAGTGTTATGTATTCAACGTCTAAACTTCAAATGAATGAAAATGCGACACTTCCTTGCAAGGAAATAGCGTTTGCAGATGTCTACGTATCGTAGCAATGAAGTTCTGATGCTTCTTAAAACGCGATATCGCATCTCATATCTATGTTTCATGGTAAGATATAATATGTTTTGCGAAGTGTCATGTATTCCTCGTCTACACTCCAAATGAATGTAAGTGCGACACTTCCTTGCAAGGAAATAGCGTTTGCAGATGTTTACGTATCGTAGCAATAGAGTTTATATAATTCTTAAAACGCGATATCGGATCTCATTTCTATGCTTCATGGTAAGATATAATATGATTTGCGAAGTGTTATGTATTCCTCGTCTACACTTCAAATGAATGTATATGCGACACATCCTTGCAAGGAAATAGCGTTTGCAAATATCTACCTATAGTAGCAATAGTGTTCTAATGCTTCTAAAAACGCGATATCGCATCTCATTTCTACGTTTCATGGTAAGATATAGTATGATTTGCGAAGTATCATGTATTCCTCGTCTACACTTCAAATGAATGTAAATGCGACACTTCCTTGCAAGGAAATAGCGTTTGCAGATGTCTACGTATCGTAGCAACAGAGTTCTTATAATTCTTAAAACGCGATATCGGATCTCATTTCTATGTTTCATGTTAAGATATAATATGATTTGCGAAGTGTCATGTATTCCTCGTCTACACTTCAAATGAATGTAAATGCGACACTTCCTTGCAAGGAAATAGCGTTTGCAGATGTCTACGTATCGTAGCAATAGAGATCTTATGATTCTTAACACGCGATATTGCTTCTCATTTCTATGTTTCATGGTAAGGTATAATATGATTTGCGAAGTGATATGTATTCCTCGTCTACACTTCAAATGAATGTGAATGCGATACTTCCTCGCAGGGAAATAGCGTTTGCAGATGTCTGCGTATCGTAGCAATAGTGTTCTAATGCTTCCTAAAACGAGATATCGCATCTCATTTCTATGTTTCATGGTAAGATATAATGATTTGCGAAGTGTTATGTATTCCTCGTCTACGATTCAAATGAAAGTAAATGCGACGCTTCTTTGCAAGGAAATAGCGTTTGCAGATGTCTACGTATCGTAGCAATAGAGTTCATATGATACTTAAAACGCGATATCGTATCTCATTTCTATGTTTCATGGTAAGATATAACATGATTTGCGAAGTGTTATGTATTCCTCGTCCACACTTCAAATGAATGTGAATGCGATACTTCCTCGCTAGGAAATAGCGTTTGCAGATGTCTACGTATCGTAGCAATAGCCTTCTAATGCTTCTTAAAACGCGATATCGCTTCTCATTTCTATGTTTCATGGTAAGATATGATATGATTTGCGAAGTGTCATGTATTCCTCGTCTGCACTTCAAATGAATGTAAATGCGACACTTCCTTGTTAGGAAATAGCGTCTGCAGATGTCTAGGTATCGTAGCAATAGAGTTCTAATGCTTCTTAAAACGAGATATTGCATCTCATATCTATGTTTCATGATAAGATATAATATTCATTGCGAAGTGTTATGCATTCCACGTCTATGATTCAAATGGATGTAAATGCGACACTTCCTTGCAAGGAAATAGCGTTTGCAGATGTCTAGGTATCGTAGCAATAGTGTTCTAATGCTTCTTAAAACGCATTATCGCATCTCATTTCTATGTTTCATGGTAAGATATAACATGATTAGCGAAGTGTTATGTATTCCTCGTCTACACTTCAGATGAATGTAAATGCGACACTTCCTTGCTAGGAAATAGCGTCTGCAGATGTCTAGGTATCGTAGCAATAGAGTTCTAATGCTTCTCAAAACGCGATATCGCATCTCATTTCTATGTTTCATGGTAAGATATAACATGATTTGCGAAGTGTTATGTATTCCTCGTCTACACTTCAAATGATTGTAAATGCGATACTTCCTTGCAAGGAAATAGCGTTTGCAGATGTCTGCCTATCGTAGCAATAGAGTTCCAATGCTTCTTAAAACGCGATATCGCATCCCATTTCTATGTTTCATGGTAAGATTTAATATGATTTGCGAAGTGTTATGTATTCCTCGTCTACACTTCAAATGAATGTAAATGCGACACTTCCTTGCAAGGAAATAGCGTCTGCAGATGTCTACCTATCGTAGCAATAGAATTCTAATGCTTCTTAAAACTCGATATCGCATCTCATTTCTATGTTTCATGGTAAGATATAATATGATTTGCGAAGTGTCATGTATTCCTCGTCTAGACTTCAAATGAATGTAAATGCGACACTTCCTTGCTAGGAAATAGCGTCTGCAGATGTCTAGGTATCGTAGCAATAGTGTTCTAATGCTTCTTAAAACGCGATATCGCATCTCATTTCTATGTTTCATGGTAAGATATAATATGATCTGCGAAGTGTCATGTATTCCTCTTCTACACTTCAAATGAATGTAAATGCGATACTTCCATGCTAGGAAATAGCGTCTGCAGATGTCTAGGTATCGTAGCAATAGAGTTCTAATGCTTCTTAAAACGCGATATCGCAACTCATTTCTATGGTTCATGGTAAGATATAATATGATTTGCGAAGTGTTATGTATTCCTCGTCTACACTTCAAATGAATGTAAATGCGACACTTCCTTGCTAGGCAATATCGTCTGCAGATGTCTAGGTATCGTAGCGATAGAGTCCTAATGCTTCTTAAAACGCGATATCGCACCTCATTTCTATGTTTCATGGTAAGATATAATATGATTTGCGAAGTGTTATGTATTCCTCGTCTACACTTCAAATGAATGTAAATGCGACACTTCCTTGCAAGGAAATAGCGTTTGCAGATTTCCACTTATCGTAGCAATAGAGTTCTTATGATTCTCAAAACGCGCTTTCGCATCTCACTTCTATGTTTCATGGTAAGATATAATATGATTTGCGAAGTGTTATGTATTCCTCGTCTACACTTCAAATGAATGTAAATGCGACACTTCCTAGCAAGGAAATAGCGTTTGCAGATGTCTACGTATCATATCAATAGATTTATAATGCTTCTTAAAACGCGATATCGCATCTCATTTCTATCTTTCATGGGAAGATATAATATGATTTGCGAAGTGTCATGTATTCCTCGTCTACACTTCAAATAAATGTAAATGCGACATTTCCTTGCTAGGAAATAGCGTCTGCAGATGTCTAGGTATCGTAGCGATAGAGTTCTAATGCTTCTTAAAACGCGATATCGCATCTCTTTTCTATGTTTCGTGGTAAGATATAACATGATTTGTGAAGTGTTATGTATTCAACGTCTAAACTTCAAATGAATGAAAATGCGACACTTCCTTGCAAGGAAATAGCGTTTGCAGATGTCTACGTATCGTAGCAATGAAGTTCTGATGCTTCTTAAAACGCGATATCGCATCTCATATCTATGTTTCATGGTAAGATATAATATGTTTTGCGAAGTGTCATGTATTCCTCGTCTACACTCCAAATGAATGTAAGTGCGACACTTCCTTGCAAGGAAATAGCGTTTGCAGATGTTTACGTATCGTAGCAATAGAGTTTATATAATTCTTAAAACGCGATATCGGATCTCATTTCTATGCTTCATGGTAAGATATAATATGATTTGCGAAGTGTTATGTATTCCTCGTCTACACTTCAAATGAATGTATATGCGACACATCCTTGCAAGGAAATAGCGTTTGCAAATATCTACCTATAGTAGCAATAGTGTTCTAATGCTTCTAAAAACGCGATATCGCATCTCATTTCTACGTTTCATGGTAAGATATAGTATGATTTGCGAAGTATCATGTATTCCTCGTCTACACTTCAAATGAATGTAAATGCGACACTTCCTTGCAAGGAAATAGCGTTTGCAGATGTCTACGTATCGTAGCAACAGAGTTCTTATAATTCTTAAAACGCGATATCGGATCTCATTTCTATGTTTCATGTTAAGATATAATATGATTTGCGAAGTGTCATGTATTCCTCGTCTACACTTCAAATGAATGTAAATGCGACACTTCGTTGCAAGGAAATAGCGATTGCAAATGTCTACCTATCGTAGAAATAGTGTTCTAATGCTTCTAAAAACGAGATATCGCATCTCATTTCTATGTTTCATGGTAAGATATAATATGATTTGCGAAGTGTTATGTATTCCTCGTCAACACTTCAAATGAATGTAAATGCGACACTTCCTTGCAAGGAAATAGCGTTTGCAGATGTCTACGTATCGTAGCAATAGAGATCTTACTATTCTTAAATCGCGATATCGGATCTCATTTCTATGTTTCATGGTAAGGTATAATATGATTTGCGAAGTGATATGTATTCCTCGTCTACACTTCAAATGAATGTAAATGCGACACTTCCTTGCAAGGAAATAGCGTTTGCAGATGTCTACGTATCGTAGCAATAGAGATCTTATGATTCTTAACACGCGATATTGCTTCTCATTTCTATGTTTCATGGTAAGGTATAATATGATTTGCGAAGTGATATGTATTCCTCGTCTACACTTCAAATGAATGTGAATGCGATACTTCCTCGCAGGGAAATAGCGTTTGCAGATGTCTGCGTATCGTAGCAATAGTGTTCTAATGCTTCCTAAAACGAGATATCGCATCTCATTTCTATGTTTCATGGTAAGATATAATGATTTGCGAAGTGTTATGTATTCCTCGTCTACGATTCAAATGAAAGTAAATGCGACGCTTCTTTGCAAGGAAATAGCGTTTGCAGATGTCTACGTATCGTAGCAATAGAGTTCATATGATACTTAAAACGCGATATCGTATCTCATTTCTATGTTTCATGGTAAGATATAACATGATTTGCGAAGTGTTATGTATTCCTCGTCCACACTTCAAATGAATGTGAATGCGATACTTCCTCGCTAGGAAATAGCGTTTGCAGATGTCTACGTATCGTAGCAATAGCCTTCTAATGCTTCTTAAAACGCGATATCGCTTCTCATTTCTATGTTTCATGGTAAGATATGATATGATTTGCGAAGTGTCATGTATTCCTCGTCTGCACTTCAAATGAATGTAAATGCGACACTTCCTTGTTAGGAAATAGCGTCTGCAGATGTCTAGGTATCGTAGCAATAGAGTTCTAATGCTTCTTAAAACGAGATATTGCATCTCATATCTATGTTTCATGATAAGATATAATATTCATTGCGAAGTGTTATGCATTCCACGTCTATGATTCAAATGGATGTAAATGCGACACTTCCTTGCAAGGAAATAGCGTTTGCAGATGTCTAGGTATCGTAGCAATAGTGTTCTAATGCTTCTTAAAACGCATTATCGCATCTCATTTCTATGTTTCATGGTAAGATATAACATGATTAGCGAAGTGTTATGTATTCCTCGTCTACACTTCAGATGAATGTAAACGCGACACTTCCTTGCTAGGAAATAGCGTCTGCAGATGTCTAGGTATCGTAGCAATAGAGTTCTAATGCTTCTCAAAACGCGATATCGCATTTCATTTCTATGTTTCATGGTAAGATATAACATGATTTGCGAAGTGTTATGTATTCCTCGTCTACACTTCAAATGATTGTAAATGCGATACTTCCTTGCAAGGAAATAGCGTTTGCAGATGTCTGCCTATCGTAGCAATAGAGTTCCAATGCTTCTTAAAACGCGATATCGCATCCCATTTCTATGTTTCATGGTAAGATTTAATATGATTTGCGAAGTGTTATGTATTCCTCGTCTACACTTCAAATGAATGTAAATGCGACACTTCCTTGCAAGGAAATAGCGTCTGCAGATGTCTACCTATCGTAGCAATAGAATTCTAATGCTTCTTAAAACTCGATATCGCATCTCATTTCTATGTTTCATGGTAAGATATAATATGATTTGCGAAGTGTCATGTATTCCTCGTCTAGACTTCAAATGAATGTAAATGCGACACTTCCTTGCTAGGAAATAGCGTCTGCAGATGTCTAGGTATCGTAGCAATAGTGTTCTAATGCTTCTTAAAACGCGATATCGCATCTCATTTCTATGTTTCATGGTAAGATATAATATGATCTGCGAAGTGTCATGTATTCCTCTTCTACACTTCAAATGAATGTAAATGCGATACTTCCATGCTAGGAAATAGCGTCTGCAGATGTCTAGGTATCGTAGCAATAGAGTTCTAATGCTTCTTAAAACGCGATATCGCAACTCATTTCTATGGTTCATGGTAAGATATAATATGATTTGCGAAGTGTTATGTATTCCTCGTCTACACTTCAAATGAATGTAAATGCGACACTTCCTTGCTAGGCAATATCGTCTGCAGATGTCTAGGTATCGTAGCGATAGAGTCCTAATGCTTCTTAAAACGCGATATCGCACCTCATTTCTATGTTTCATGGTAAGATATAATATGATTTGCGAAGTGTTATGTATTCCTCGTCTACACTTCAAATGAATGTAAATGCGACACTTCCTTGCAAGGAAATAGCGTTTGCAGATTTCTACTTATCGTAGCAATAGAGTTCTTATGATTCTCAAAACGCGCTTTCGCATCTCACTTCTATGTTTCATGGTAAGATATAATATGATTTGCGAAGTGTTATGTATTCCTCGTCTACACTTCAAATGAATGTAAATGCGACACTTCCTAGCAAGGAAATAGCGTTTGCAGATGTCTACCTATCGTAGCAATAGAATTCTAATGCTTCTTAAAACGCGATATCGCATCTCATTTCTATGTTTCATGATAAGATATAATATGATTTGCGAAGTGTCATGTATTCCTCGTCTAGACTTCAAATGAATGTAAATGCGACACTTCCTTGCTAGGAAATAGCGTCTGCAGATGTCTAGGTATCGTAGCAATAGAGTTCTAATGCTTCTTAAAACGAGATATTGCATCTCATATCTATGATTCATGATAAGATATAATATTCATTGCGAAGTGTTATGCATTCCACGTCTATGATTCAAATGGATGTAAATGCGACACTTCCTCGCTAGGAAATAGCGTTTGCAGATGTCTACGTATCGTAGCAATGAAGTTCTGATGCTTCTTAAAACGCGATATCGCATCTCATATCTATGTTTCATGGTAAGATATAATATGTTTTGCGAAGTGTCATGTATTCCTCGTCTACACTCCAAATGAATGTAAGTGCGACACTTCCTTGCAAGGAAATAGCGTTTGCAGATGTTTACGTATCGTAGCAATAGAGTTTATATAATTCTTAAAACGCGATATCGGATCTCATTTCTATGCTTCATGGTAAGATATAATATGATTTGCGAAGTGTTATGTATTCCTCGTCTACACTTCAAATGAATGTATATGCGACACATCCTTGCAAGGAAATAGCGTTTGCAAATATCTACCTATAGTAGCAATAGTGTTCTAATGCTTCTAAAAACGCGATATCGCATCTCATTTCTACGTTTCATGGTAAGATATAGTATGATTTGCGAAGTATCATGTATTCCTCGTCTACACTTCAAATGAATGTAAATGCGACACTTCCTTGCAAGGAAATAGCGTTTGCAGATGTCTACGTATCGTAGCAATAGAGTTCTTATAATTCTTAAAACGCGATGTCGGATCTCATTTCTATGTTTCATGTTAAGATATAATATGATTTGCGAAGTGTCATGTATTCCTCGTCTACACTTCAAATGAATGTAAATGCGACACTTCGTTGCAAGGAAATAGCGATTGCAAATGTCTACCTATCGTAGCAATAGTGTTCTAATGCTTCTAAAAACGAGATATCGCATCTCATTTCTATGTTTCATGGTAAGATATAATATGATTTGCGAAGTGTTATGTATTCCTCGTCAACACTTCAAATGAATGTAAATGCGACACTTCCTTGCAAGGAAATAGCGTTTGCAGATGTCTACGTATCGTAGCAATAGAGATCTTACTATTCTTAAATCGCGATATCGGATCTCATTTCTATGTTTCATGGTAAGGTATAATATGATTTGCGAAGTGATATGTATTCCTCGTCTACACTTCAAATGAATGTAAATGCGACACTTCCTTGCAAGGAAATAGCGTTTGCAGATGTCTACGTATCGTAGCAATAGAGATCTTATGATTCTTAACACGCGATATTGCTTCTCATTTCTATGTTTCATGGTAAGGTATAATATGATTTGCGAAGTGATATGTATTCCTCGTCTACACTTCAAATGAATGTGAATGCGATACTTCCTCGCAGGGAAATAGCGTTTGCAGATGTCTACGTATCGTAGCAATAGTGTTCTAATGCTTCCTAAAACGAGATATCGCATCTCATTTCTATGTTTCATGGTAAGATATAATGATTTGCGAAGTGTTATGTATTCCTCGTCTACGATTCAAATGAAAGTAAATGCGACGCTTCTTTGCAAGGAAATAGCGTTTGCAGATGTCTACGTATCGTAGCAATAGAGTTCATATGATACTTAAAACGCGATATCGTATCTCATTTCTATGTTTCATGGTAAGATATAACATGATTTGCGAAGTGTTATGTATTCCTCGTCCACACTTCAAATGAATGTGAATGCGATACTTCCTCGCTAGGAAATAGCGTTTGCAGATGTCTACGTATCGTAGCAATAGCCTTCTAATGCTTCTTAAAACGCGATATCGCTTCTCATTTCTATGTTTCATGGTAAGATATGATATGATTTGCGAAGTGTCATGTATCCCTCGTCTGCACTTCAAACGAATGTAAATGCGACACTTCCTTGTTAGGAAATAGCGTCTGCAGATGTCTAGGTATCGTAGCAATAGAGTTTTAATGCTTCTTAAAACGAGATATTGCATCTCATATCTATGTTTCATGATAAGATATAATATTCATTGCGAAGTGTTATGCATTCCACGTCTATGATTCAAATGGATGTAAATGCGACACTTCCTTGCAAGGAAATAGCGTTTGCAGATGTCTAGGTATCGTAGCAATAGTGTTCTAATGCTTCTTAAAACGCAATATCGCATCTCATTTCTATGTTTCATGGTAAGATATAACATGATTAGCGAAGTGTTATGTATTCCTCGTCTACACTTCAGATGAATGTAAATGCGACACTTCTTTGCTAGGAAATAGCGTCTGCAGATGTCTAGGTATCGTAGCAATAGAGTTCTAATGCTTCTCAAAACGCGATATCGCATCTCATTTCTATGTTTCATGGTAAGATATAACATGATTTGCGAAGTGTTATGTATTCCTCGTCTACACTTCAAATGAATGTAAATGCGACACTTCCTTGCAAGGAAATAGCGTTTGCAGATGTCTGCCTATCGTAGCAATAGAGTTCTAATGCTTCTTAAAACGCGATATCGCATCCCATTTCTATGTTTCATGGTAAGATTTAATATGATTTGCGAAGTGTTATGTATTCCTCGTCTACACTTCAAATGAATGTAAATGCGACACTTCCTTGCAAGGAAATAGCGTCTGCAGATGTCTACCTATCGTAGCAATAGAATTCTAATGCTTCTTAAAACGCGATATCGCATCTCATTTCTATGTTTCATGGTAGGATATAATATGATTTGCGAAGTGTCATGTATTCCTCGTCTAGACTTCAAATGAATGTAAATGCGACACTTCCTTGCTAGGAAATAGCGTCTGCAGATGTCTAGGTATCGTAGCAATAGTGTTCTAATGCTTCTTAAAACGCGATATCGCATCTCATTTCTATGTTTCATGGTAAGATATAATATGATCTGCGAAGTGTCATGTATTCCTCTTCTACACTTCAAATGAATGTAAATGCGACACTTCCATGCTAGGAAATAGCGTCTGCAGATGTCTAGGTATCGTAGCAATAGAGTTCTAATGCTTCTTAAAACGCGATATCGCAACTCATTTCTATGGTTCATGGTAAGATATAATATGATTTGCGAAGTGTTATGTATTCCTCGTCTACACTTCAAATGAATGTAAATGCGACACTTCCTTGCTAGGAAATATCGTCTGCAGATGTCTAGGTATCTTAGCGATAGAGTCCTAATGCTTCTTAAAACGCGATATCGCACCTCATTTCTATGTTTCATGGTAAGATATAATATGATTTGCGAAGTGTTATGTATTCCTCGTCTACACTTCAAATGAATGTAAATGCGACACTTCCTTGCAAGGAAATAGCGTTTGCAGATTTCTACTTATCGTAGCAATAGAGTTCTTATGATTCTCAAAACGCGCTTTCGCATCCCACTTCTATGTTTCATGGTAAGATATAATATGATTTGCGAAGTGTTATGTATTCCTCGTCTACACTTCAAATGAATGTAAATGCGACACTTCCTAGCAAGGAAATAGCGTTTGCAGATGTCTACGTATCATATCAATAGATTTATAATGCTTCTTAAAACCCGATATCGCATCTCATTTCTATGTTTCATGGTAAGATATAATATGATTTGCGAAATGTCATGTATTCCTCGTCTACACTTCAAATAAATATAAATGCGACACTTCCTTGCAAGGAAATAGCGTTTGCTGATTTCTACGTATCGTAGCAATAGATTTCTAACGCTTCCTAAAACGCGATATCGCATCTCAATACTATGTTTCATGGTATGATATAATATGATTTGCGAAGTGTTATGTATTCCTCGTCTACACTTCAAATGAATGTAAATGCGACACTTCCTCGCTAGGAAATAGCGTTTGCAGATGTCTGCGTATCGTAGCAATAGAGTTCATATGATTGTTAAAACGCGATATCGCATCTCATTTCTATGGTTCATGGTAAGATATAATATGATTTGCGAAGTGTTATGTATTCCTCGTCTACACTTCAAATGAATGTAAATGCGACACTTCCTTGCTAGGAAATAGCGTCTGCAGATGTCTAGGTATCGTAGAGATAGAGTTCTAATGCTTCTTAAAACGCGATATCGCATCCCATTTCTATGTTTCTTGGTAAGATATAATATGATTTGCGAAGTGTTATGTATTCCTCGTCTACACTTCAAATGAATGTAAATGCGACACTTCCTTGCAAGGAAATAGCGTTTGCAGATGTCTACCTATCGTAGCAATAGAATTCTAATGCTTCCTAAAACGCGATATCGCATCTCATTTCTATGTTTCATGATAAGATATAATATGATTTGCGAAGTGTCATGTATTCCTCGTCTAGACTTCAAATGAATGTAAATGCGACACTTCCTTGCTAGGAAATAGCGTCTGCAGATGTCTAGGTATCGTAGCAATAGAGTTCTAATGCTTCTTAAAACGAGATATTGCATCTCATATCTATGATTCATGATAAGATATAATATTCATTGCGAAGTGTTATGCATTCCACGTCTATGATTCAAATGGATGTAAATGCGACACCTCCTCGCTAGGAAATAGCGTTTGCCGATGTCTACGTATCGTAGCAATAGTGTTCTTATGATTCTTAAAACGCGATATCGCATCTCATTTCTATGGTTCATGGTAAGATATAATATGATTTGCGAAGTGTTATGTATTCCTCGTCTACACATCAAATGAATGTAAATGCGACACTTCCTTGCTAGGAAATAGCGTCTGCAGATGTCTAGGTATCGTAGCGATAGATTTCTAATGCTTCTTAAAACGCGATATAGCATCTCATATCTATGTTTCATGATAAGATATAATATTCATTGCGAAGTGTTATGCATTCCGCGTCTACGATTCAAATGAATGTAAATGCGACACTTCCTTGCAAGGAAATAGCGTTTGCAGATGTCTACGTATCGTAGCAATAGAGTTCTTGTGATTCTTAAAGCGCGATATCGCATCTCATTTCTATGTTTCATGATAAGATTTAATATGATTTGCGAAGTGTTATGTATTCCTCGTCTACACTTCAAATGAATATGAATGCGACACTTCTTCGCTAGGAAATAGCGTTTGCAGATGTCTGCGTATCGTAGCAATGGAGTTCTTATGATTCTTAAAACGCGATATCCCATCTCATTTCTATGGTTCATGGTAAGATATAATATGATTTGCGAAGTGTTATGTATTCCTCGTCTACACTTCAAATGAATGTAAATGCGACACTTCCTTGCTAGGAAATAGCGTCTGCAGATGTCTAGGTATCGTAGCGATAGAGTTCTAATGCTTCTTAAAACGCGATATCGCATCTCATTTCTATGTTTCATGGTAAGATATAATATGATTTGCGAAGTGTCATGTATTCCTCGTCTAGACTTCAAATGAATGTAAATGCGACACTTCCTTGCTAGGAAATAGCGTCTGCAGATGTCTAGGTATCGTAGCAATAGTGTTCTAATGCTTCTTAAAACGCGATATCGCATCTCATTTCAATGTTTCATGGTAAGATATAATATGATTTGCGAAGTGCTATGTATTCCTCGTCTACACTCCAAATGAATGTACATGCGACACTTCCTCGCTAGGAAATAGCGTTTGCAGATGTCTACGTATCGTAGCAATAGTGTTCTTATGATTCTTAAAACGCGATATCGCATCCCATTTCTATGGTTCATGGTAAGATATAATATGATTTGCGAAGTGTTATGTATTCCTCGTCTACACATCAAATGAATGTAAATGCGACACTTCCTTGCTAGGAAATAGCGTCTGCAGATGTCTAGGTATCGTAGCGATAGAGTTCTAATGCTTCTTAAAACGCGATATAGCATCTCATACCTATGTTTCATGATAAGATATAATATTCATTGCGAAGTGTTATGCATTCCGCGTCTACGATTCAAATGAATGTAAATGCGACACTTCCATGCAAGGAAATAGCGTTTGCAGATGTCTACGTATCGTAGCAATAGAGTTCTTGTGATTCTTAAAGCGCGATATCGCATCTCATTTCTATGTTTCATGATAAGATTTAATATGATTTGCGAAGTGTTATGTATTCCTCGTCTACACTTCAAATGAATGTGAATGCGACACTTCTTCGCTAGGAAATAGCGTTTGCAGATGTCTAGGTATCGTAGCAATAGAGTTCAAATGCTTCTTAAAGCGAGATATTGCATCTCGTATCTATGTTTCATGATAAGATATAAAATGATTAGCGAAGTGTCATGTATTCCTCGTCTAGACTTCAAATGAATGTAAATGCGACACTTCCTTGCTAGGAAATAGCGTCTGCAGATGTCTAGGTATCGTAGCAATAGTGTTCTAATGCTTCTTAAAACGCGATATCGCATCTCATTTCAATGTTTCATGGTAAGATATAATATGATTTGCGAAGTGCTATGTATTCCTCGTCTACACTCCAAATGAATGTACATGCGACACTTCCTCGCTAGGAAATAGCGTTTGCAGATGTCTACGTATCGTAGCAATAGTGTTCTTATGATTCTTAAAACGCGATATCGCATCCCATTTCTATGGTTCATGGTAAGATATAATATGATTTGCGAAGTGTTATGTATTCCTCGTCTACACATTAAATGAATGTAAATGCGACACTTCCTTGCTAGGAAATAGCGTCTGCAGATGTCTAGGTATCGTAGCGATAGAGTTCTAATGCTTCTTAAAACGCGATATAGCATCTCATACCTATGTTTCATGATAAGATATAATATTCATTGCGAAGTGTTATGCATTCCGCGTCTACGATTCAAATGAATGTAAATGCGACACTTCCATGCAAGGAAATAGCGTTTGCAGATGTCTACGTATCGTAGCAATAGAGTTCTTGTGATTCTTAAAGCGCGATATCGCATCTCATTTCTATGTT
Organism: Xylocopa sonorina; assembly: GCF_050948175.1. Lineage (NCBI taxonomy): Eukaryota > Metazoa > Arthropoda > Insecta > Hymenoptera > Apidae > Xylocopa > Xylocopa sonorina. The sequence goes on along the minus strand of NW_027490718.1, from coordinate 45,881 downwards.
TCATGATAAGATTTAATATGATTTGCGAAGTGTTATGTATTCCTCGTCTACACTTCAAATGAATGTGAATGCGACACTTCTTCGCTAGGAAATAGCGTTTGCAGATGTCTAGGTATCGTAGCAATAGAGTTCAAATGCTTCTTAGAGCGAGATATTGCATCTCGTATCTATGTTTCATGGTAAGATATAACATGATTTGAGAAGTGTTATGTATTCCTCGTCTACACTTCAAATGAATGTAAATGCGACACTTCCTTGCTAGGAAATAGCGTCTGCAGATGTCTAGGTATCGTAGCGATAGAGTTCTAATGCTTCTTAAAACGCGATATCGCATCCCATTTCTATGTTTCTTGGTAAGATATAATATGATTTGCGAAGTGTTATGTATTCCTCGACTACACTTCAAATGAATGTAAATGCGACACTTCCTTGCAAGGAAATAGCGTTTGCAGATGTCTACCTATCGTAGCAATAGAATTCTAATGCTTCTTAAAACGCGATATCGCATCTCATTTCTATGTTTCATGGTAAGATATAATATGATTTGCGTAGTGTTATGTATTCCTCGTCTACACTTCAAATGAATGTAAATGCGACACTTCCTCGCTAGGAAATAGCGTTTGCAGATGTCTACGTATCGTAGCAATAGAGTTCTTATGATTCTTAAAACGCGATATCGCATCTCATTTCTATGGTTCATGGTAAGATATAATATGATTTGCGAAGTGTTATGTATTCCTCGTCTACACTTCAAATGAACGTAAATGCGACACTTCCTTGCAAGGAAATAGCGTTTGCAGGTGTTTGCCTATCGTTGCAATAGAATTCTAATGCTTCTTAAAACGCGATATCGCATCTCATTTCTATGTTTCATGGTAAAATATAATATGATTTGCGAAGTGTCATGTATTCCTCGTCTAGACTTCAAATGAATGTAAATGCGACACTTCCTTGCTAGGAAATAGCGTCTGCAGATGCCTAGGTATCGTAGCAATAGTGTTCTAATGCTTCTTAAAACGCGATATCGCATCTCATTTCTATGTTTCATTGGTAAGATATAATATGATTTGCGAAGTCTTATGTATTCCTCGTCTACACTTCAAATGAATGTAAATGCGACACTTCCTTGGTAGGAAATAGCGTCTGCAGATGTCTAGGTATCGTAGCAATAGGGTTCTAATGCTTCTTAAAACGCGATATCGCATCTCATTTCTATGTTTCATGGTAAGATATAACATGATTTGCGAAGTGTTATGTATTCCTCGTCTACACTTCAAATGAATGTAAATGCGACACTTCCTTGCTAGGAAATAGCGTCTGCAGATGTCTAGGTATCGTAGCAATAGAGTTCTAATGCTTCTCAAAACGCGATATCGCATCTCATTCCTATGTTTCATGGTAAGATATAACATGATTTGCGAAGTGTTATGTATTCCTCGTCTACACTTCAAATGAATGTAAATGCGACTCTTCCTTGCAAGGAAATAGCGTTTGCAGATGTCTGCCTATCGTAGCAATAGAGTTCTAATGCTTCTTAAAACGCGATATCGCATCTCATTTCTATGTTTCATGGTAAGATATAATATGATTTGCGAAGTCTTATGTATTCCTCGTCTACACTTCAAATGAATGTAAATGCGACACTTCCTTGGTAGGAAATAGCGTCTGCAGGTGTCTAGGTATCGTAGCAATAGGGTTCTAGTGCTTCTTAAAACGCGATATCTCATCTCATTTGTATGTTTCATGGTAAGATATAATATGATTTGCGAGGTCTTATGTATTCCTCGTCTACACTTCAAATGAATGTAAATGCGACACTTCCTTGGTGGGAAATAGCGTCTGCAGGTGTCTAGGTATCGTAGCAATAGGGTTCTAGTGCTTCTTAAAACGCGATATCTCATCTCATTTGTATGTTTCATGGTAAGATATAATATGATTTGCGAGGTCTTATGTATTCCTCGTCTACACTTCAAATGAATGTAAATGCGACACTTCCTTGGTAGGAAATAGCGTCTGCAGGTGTCTAGGTATCGTAGCAATAGGGTTCTAATGCTTCTTAAAACGCGATATCGCATCTCATTTTATGTTTCATGGTAAGATATAACATGATTTGCGAAGTGTTATGTATTCCTCGTCTACACTTCAGATGAATGTAAATGCGACACTTCCTTGCTAGGAAATAGCGTCTCTAGATGTCTAGGTATCGTAGCAACAGAGTTCTAATGCTTCCCAAAACGCGATATCGCATCTCATTTCTATGTTTCATGGTAAGATATAACATGATTTGAGAAGTGTTATGTATTCCTCGTCTACACTTCAAATGAATGTAAATGCGACACTTCCTTGCAAGGAAATAGCGTTTGCAGATGTCTGCCTATCGTAGCAATAGAGTTCTAATGCTTCTTAAAACGCGATATCGCATCTCATTTCAATGGTTCATGGTAAGATATAATATGATTTGCGAAGTGTTATGTATTCCTCGTCTATACTTCAAATGAATGTAAATGCGACACTTCCTTGCAAGGAAATAGCGTTTGCAGATGTCTACGCATTGTAGCAATAGATTTCTAATGCTTCTTAAAACGCGATATCGCATCTCATTTCTGTGTTTCATGGTAAGATATAACATGATTTGCGAAGTGTTATGTATTCCTCGTCTACACTTCAGATGAATGTAAATGCGACACTTCCTTGCTAGGAAATAGCGTCTCTAGATGTCTAGGTATCGTAGCAACAGAGTTCTAATGCTTCCCAAAACGCGATATCGCATCTCATTTCTATGTTTCATGGTAAGATATAACATGATTTGAGAAGTGTTATGTATTCCTCGTCTACACTTCAAATGAATGTAAATGCGACACTTCCTTGCAAGGAAATAGCGTTTGCAGATGTCTGCCTATCGTAGCAATAGAGTTCTAATGCTTCTTAAAACGCGATATCGCATCTCATTTCAATGGTTCATGGTAAGATATAATATGATTTGCGAAGTGTTATGTATTCCTCGTCTATACTTCAAATGAATGTAAATGCGACACTTCCTTGCAAGGAAATAGCGTTTGCAGATGTCTACGCATTGTAGCAATAGATTTCTAATGCTTCTTAAAACGCGATATCGCATCTCATTTCTGTGTTTCATGGTAAGATATAATATGATTTGCGATGTGTCATGTATTCCTCGTCTACACTTCAAATGAATGTAAATGCGACACTTCCTTGCTAGGAAATAGAGTTTGCAGATGTCTAGGTATCGTAGCAATAGAGTTCTAATGCTTCCTAAAACGCGATATCGCATCTCATTTCTATGTTTCATGGTAAGATATAATATGATTTGCGAAGTTTTATGTATTCCTCGTCTACACTTCAAATGAATGTAAATGCGACACTTCCTTGCAAGGAAATAGCGTTTGCAGATGTCTACGTATCGTAGCAATAGTGTTCTTATGATTCTTAAAACGCGATATCGCATCTCATTTCTATGTTTCATGGTAAGATATTATATGATTTGCGAAGTGCTATGTATTCCTCGTCTACACTTCAAATGAATGTAAATGCGACACTGCCTTGCAAGGAAATAGCGTTTGCAGATGTTTACGAATCGTAGCAATAGATTTCTAATGCTTCTTAAAACGCGATATCGCATCTCATTTCTATGTTTCATGGTAAGATATAATATGATTTGCGATGTGTCATGTATTCCTCGTCCACACTTCAAATGAATGTAAATGCGACACTTCCTTGCTAGGAAATAGCGTTTGCAGATGTCTAGCTATCGTAGCAATAGAGTTCTAATGCTTCTTAAAACGCGATATCGCATCTCTTTTCTATGTTTCATGGTAAGATATAATATGATTTGCGAAGTGTCATGTATTCCTCGTCTACACTTCAAATGAATGTATATGCGACACTTCCTTGCAAGGAAATAGCGTTTGCAAATGTCTACGTATCGTAGGGATAGAGTTCTAATGCTTCTTAAAACGTGATATCGTATCTCATTTCTATGTTTCATGGTAAGACATAATATGATTGGCGAAGTGTTATGTATTCCTTGCCTACACTTCAAATGAATGTAAATGCGACACTTCCTTGCTAGGAAATAGCGTTTGCAGATGTCTACGTATCGTAGAAATAGATTTCTAATGCTTCTTAAAACGCGATATCGCATCTCATTTCTATGTTTCATGGTAAGATATAATATGATTTGCGAAGTGTCACGTATTCCTCGTCTACACTTCAAATGAATGTAAATGCGACACTTCCTTGCTAGGAAATAGCGTCTGCAGATGTCTAGGTATCGTAGCAATAGAGTTCTAATGCTTCTTAAAACGCGATATCGCATCTCATTTCTATGTTTCATGGTAAGATATAATATGATTTGCGAAGTGTCATGTATTCCTCGTCTACACTTCAAATGTATGTAAACGCGACACTTCCTTGCTAGGAAATAGCGTTTGCAGATGTCTACGTATCGTAGCAATAGTGTTCTTATGATTCTAAAAACGCGATATCGCATCTCATTTCTATGTTTCATGGTAAGATATTATATGATGTGCGAAGTGCTATGTATTCCGCGTCTACACTTCAAATGAATGTAAATGCGACACTGCCTTGCAAGGAAATAACGTTTGCAGATATCTACGAATCGTAGCAATAGATTTCTAATGCTTCTTAAAACGCGATATCGCATCTCATTTCTATGTTTCATGGTAAGATATAATATGATTTGCGATGTGTCATGTATTCCTCGTCTACACTTCGAATGAATGTATATGCGACACTTCCTTGCAAGGAGATAGCGTTTGCAGATGTCTACCTATCGTAGCAATAGTGTTCTAATGCTTCTTAAAACGCGATATCGCATCTCATTTCTATGTTTCATGGTAAGATATAATATGATTTGCGAAGTGTTATGTATTCCTAGTCTACACTTCAAATGAATGTAAATGCGACACTTCCTTGCAAGGAAATAGCGTTTGCAGATGTCTACGTATCGTAGCAATAGTGTTCTTATGATCCTTAAAACGCAATATCGCATCTCATTTCTATGTTTCATGGTAAGATATAATATGATTTGCGAAGTGTTATGTATTCCTAGTCTACACTTCAAATGAATGTAAATGCGACACTTCCTTGCAAGGAAATAGCGTTTGCAGATGTCTACGTATCGTAGCAATAGTGTTCTTATGATACTTAAAACGCAATATCGCACCTCATTTCTATGTTTCATGGTAAGATATAATATGATTTGCGAAGTGCTATGTATTCCTCGTCTACACTTCAAATGAATGTAATTGCGACACTCCCTTGCAAGGAAATAGCGTTTGCAGATGTCTACGCATCGTAGCAATAGATTTCTAATGCTTCTTAAAACGCGATATCGCACCTCATTTCTATGTTTCATGGTAAGATATAATATGATTTGCGAAGTGCTATGTATTCCTCGTCTACACTTCAAATGAATGTAATTGCGACACTCCCTTGCAAGGAAATAGCGTTTGCAGATGTCTACGCATCGTAGCAATAGATTTCTAATGCTTCTTAAAACGCGATATCGCATCTCATTTCTATGTTTCATGGTAAGATATAATATGATTTGCGATGTGTCATGTATTCCTCGTCTACACTTCAAATGAATGTAAATGCGACACTTCCTTGCAAGGAAATAGCGTTTGCAGATGTCTACGTATCGTAGCTATAGTGTTCTTGTGATTCTTAAAACGCGATATCGCATCTCATTTCTATGTTTCATGGTAAGATATTATATGATTTGCGAAGTGCTATGTATTCCTCGTCTACACTTCAAATGAATGTAAATGCGACACTGCCTTGCAAGGAAATAGCGTTTGCAGATGTCTACGAATCGTAGCAATAGGCTTCTAATGCTTCTTAAAACGCGATATCGCATCTCATTTCAATGTTTCATGGTAAGATATAATATGATTTGCGAAGTGTCATGTATTCCGCGTCTACACTTCAAATGAATGTAAATGCGACACTGCCTTGCAAGGAAATAACGTTTGCAGATATCTACGAATCGTAGCAATAGATTTCTAATGCTTCTTAAAACGCGATATCGCATCTCATTTCTATGTTTCATGGTAAGATATAATATGATTTGCGATGTGTCATGTATTCCTCGTCTACACTTCGAATGAATGTATATGCGACACTTCCTTGCAAGGAGATAGCGTTTGCAGATGTCTACCTATCGTAGCAATAGTGTTCTAATGCTTCTTAAAACGCGATATCGCATCTCATTTCTATGTTTCATGGTAAGATATAATATGATTTGCGAAGTGTTATGTATTCCTAGTCTACACTTCAAATGAATGTAAATGCGACACTTCCTTGCAAGGAAATAGCGTTTGCAGATGTCTACGTATCGTAGAAATAGATTTCTAATGCTTCTTAAAACGCGATATCGCATCTCATTTCTATGTTTCATGGTAAGATATAGTATGATTTGCGAAGTGTCACGTATTCCTCGTCTACACTTCAAATGAATGTAAATGCGACACTTCCTTGCTAGGAAAGAGCGTCTGCAGATGTCTAGGTATCGTAGCAATAGAGTTCTAATGCTTCCTAAAACGCGATATCGCATCTCATTTCTATGTTTCATGGTAAGATATAATATGATTTGCGATGTTTTATGTATTCCTCGTCTACACTTCAAATGAATGTAAATGCGACACTTCCTTGCAAGGAAATAGCGTTTGCAGATGTCTACGTATCGTAGCAATAGTGTTCTTGTGATTCTTAAAACGCGATATCGCATCTCATTTCTATGTTTCATGGTAAGATATTATATGATTTGCGAAGTGCTATGTATTCCTCGTCTACACTTCAAATGAATGTAAATGCGACACTGCCTTGCAAGGAAATAGCGTTTGCAGATGTCTACGAATCGTAGCAATAGGCTTCTAATGCTTCTTAAAACGCGATATCGCATCTCATTTCAATGTTTCATGGTAAGATATAATATGATTTGCGAAGTGTCATGTATTCCTCGTCTACACTTCAAATGAATGTATATGCGACACTTCCTTGCAAGGAAATAGCGTTTGCAAATGTCTACGTATCGTAGGGATAGAGTTCTAATGCTTCTTAAAACGTGATATCGTATCTCATTTCTATGTTTCATGGTAAGATATAATATGTTTGGCGAAGTGTTATGTATTCCTTGCCTACACTTCAAATGAATGTAAATGCGACACTTCCTTGCTAGGAAATAGCGTTTGCAGATGTCTACGTATCGTAGAAATAGATTTCTAATGCTTCTTAAAACGCGATATCGCATCTCATTTCTATGTTTCATGGTAAGATATAATATGATTTGCGAAGTGTCACGTATTCCTCGTCTACACTTCAAATGAATGTAAATGCGACACTTCCTTGCTAGGAAATAGCGTTTGCAGATGTCTAGGTATCGTAGCAATAGAGTTCTAATGCTGCTTAAAGCGCGATATCGCATCTCATTTCTATGTTTCATGGTAGGATATAATATGATTTGCGAAGGTCATGTATTCCTCGTCTACACTTCAAATGTATGTAAATGCGACACTTCCTTGCTAGGAAATAGCGTCTGCAGATGTCTAGGTATCGTAGCAATAGAGTTCTAATGCTTCTTAAAACGCGATATCGCATCTCATTTCTATGTTTCATGGTAAGATATAATATGATTTGCGAAGTGTTATGTATTCCTAGTCTACACTTCATATGAATGTAAATGCGACACTTCCTTGCAAGGAAATAGCGTTTGCAGATGTCTACGTATCGTAGCAATTGTGTTCTTATGATCCTTAAAACGCAATATCGCATCTCATTTCAATGTTTCATGGTAAGATATAATATGATTTGCGAAGTGCTATGTATTCCTCGTCTACACTTCAAGTGAATGTAATTGCGACACTCCCTTGCAAGGAAATAGCGTTTGCAGATGTCTACGCATCGTAGCAATAGATTTCTAATGCTTCTTAAAACGCGATATCGCATCTCATTTCTATGTTTCATGGTAAGATATAATATGATTTGCGAAGTGTCATGTATTCCTCGTCTACACTTCAAATGAATGTAAATGCGACACTTCCTTGCTAGGAAATAGCGTCTGCAGATGTCTAGGTATCGTAGCAATAGTGTTCTAATGCTTCTTAAAACGCGATATCGCATCTCATTTCAATGTTTCATGGTAAGATATAATATGATTTGCGAAGTGCTATGTATTCCTCGTCTACACTCCAAATGAATGTACATGCGACACTTCCTCGCTAGGAAATAGCGTTTGCAGATGTCTACGTATCGTAGCAATAGTGTTCTTATGATTCTTAAAACGCGATATCGCATCCCATTTCTATGGTTCATGGTAAGATATAATATGATTTGCGAAGTGTTATGTATTCCTCGTCTACACATCAAATGAATGTAAATGCGACACTTCCTTGCTAGGAAATAGCGTCTGCAGATGTCTAGGTATCGTAGCGATAGAGTTCTAATGCTTCTTAAAACGCGATATAGCATCTCATACCTATGTTTCATGATAAGATATAATATTCATTGCGAAGTGTTATGCATTCCGCGTCTACGATTCAAATGAATGTAAATGCGACACTTCCATGCAAGGAAATAGCGTTTGCAGATGTCTACGTATCGTAGCAATAGAGTTCTTGTGATTCTTAAAGCGCGATATCGCATCTCATTTCTATGTTTCATGATAAGATTTAATATGATTTGCGAAGTGTTATGTATTCCTCGTCTACACTTCAAATGAATGTGAATGCGACACTTCTTCGCTAGGAAATAGCGTTTGCAGATGTCTAGGTATCGTAGCAATAGAGTTCAAATGCTTCTTAAAGCGAGATATTGCATCTCGTATCTATGTTTCATGATAAGATATAAAATGATTAGCGAAGTGTCATGTATTCCTCGTCTAGACTTCAAATGAATGTAAATGCGACACTTCCTTGCTAGGAAATAGCGTCTGCAGATGTCTAGGTATCGTAGCAATAGTGTTCTAATGCTTCTTAAAACGCGATATCGCATCTCATTTCAATGTTTCATGGTAAGATATAATATGATTTGCGAAGTGCTATGTATTCCTCGTCTACACTCCAAATGAATGTACATGCGACACTTCCTCGCTAGGAAATAGCGTTTGCAGATGTCTACGTATCGTAGCAATAGTGTTCTTATGATTCTTAAAACGCGATATCGCATCCCATTTCTATGGTTCATGGTAAGATATAATATGATTTGCGAAGTGTTATGTATTCCTCGTCTACACATCAAATGAATGTAAATGCGACACTTCCTTGCTAGGAAATAGCGTCTGCAGATGTCTAGGTATCGTAGCGATAGAGTTCTAATGCTTCTTAAAACGCGATATAGCATCTCATACCTATGTTTCATGATAAGATATAATATTCATTGCGAAGTGTTATGCATTCCGCGTCTACGATTCAAATGAATGTAAATGCGACACTTCCATGCAAGGAAATAGCGTTTGCAGATGTCTACGTATCGTAGCAATAGAGTTCTTGTGATTCTTAAAGCGCGATATCGCATCTCATTTCTATGTTTCATGATAAGATTTAATATGATTTGCGAAGTGTTATGTATTCCTCGTCTACACTTCAAATGAATGTGAATGCGACACTTCTTCGCTAGGAAATAGCGTTTGCAGATGTCTAGGTATCGTAGCAATAGAGTTCAAATGCTTCTTAAAGCGAGATATTGCATCTCGTATCTATGTTTCATGGTAAGATATAACATGATTTGAGAAGTGTTATGTATTCCTCGTCTACACTTCAAATGAATGTAAATGCGACACTTCCTTGCTAGGAAATAGCGTCTGCAGATGTCTAGGTATCGTAGCGATAGAGTTCTAATGCTTCTTAAAACGCGATATCGCATCCCATTTCTATGTTTCTTGGTAAGATATAATATGATTTGCGAAGTGTTATGTATTCCTCGACTACACTTCAAATGAATGTAAATGCGACACTTCCTTGCAAGGAAATAGCGTTTGCAGATGTCTACCTATCGTAGCAATAGAATTCTAATGCTTCTTAAAACGCGATATCGCATCTCATTTCTATGTTTCATGGTAAGATATAATATGATTTGCGTAGTGTTATGTATTCCTCGTCTACACTTCAAATGAATGTAAATGCGACACTTCCTCGCTAGGAAATAGCGTTTGCAGATGTCTACGTATCGTAGCAATAGAGTTCTTATGATTCTTAAAACGCGATATCGCATCTCATTTCTATGGTTCATGGTAAGATATAATATGATTTGCGAAGTGTTATGTATTCCTCGTCTACACTTCAAATGAACGTAAATGCGACACTTCCTTGCAAGGAAATAGCGTTTGCAGGTGTTTGCCTATCGTTGCAATAGAATTCTAATGCTTCTTAAAACGCGATATCGCATCTCATTTCTATGTTTCATGGTAAAATATAATATGATTTGCGAAGTGTCATGTATTCCTCGTCTAGACTTCAAATGAATGTAAATGCGACACTTCCTTGCTAGGAAATAGCGTCTGCAGATGCCTAGGTATCGTAGCAATAGTGTTCTAATGCTTCTTAAAACGCGATATCGCATCTCATTTCTATGTTTCATTGGTAAGATATAATATGATTTGCGAAGTCTTATGTATTCCTCGTCTACACTTCAAATGAATGTAAATGCGACACTTCCTTGGTAGGAAATAGCGTCTGCAGATGTCTAGGTATCGTAGCAATAGGGTTCTAATGCTTCTTAAAACGCGATATCGCATCTCATTTCTATGTTTCATGGTAAGATATAACATGATTTGCGAAGTGTTATGTATTCCTCGTCTACACTTCAAATGAATGTAAATGCGACACTTCCTTGCTAGGAAATAGCGTCTGCAGATGTCTAGGTATCGTAGCAATAGAGTTCTAATGCTTCTCAAAACGCGATATCGCATCTCATTCCTATGTTTCATGGTAAGATATAACATGATTTGCGAAGTGTTATGTATTCCTCGTCTACACTTCAAATGAATGTAAATGCGACTCTTCCTTGCAAGGAAATAGCGTTTGCAGATGTCTGCCTATCGTAGCAATAGAGTTCTAATGCTTCTTAAAACGCGATATCGCATCTCATTTCTATGTTTCATGGTAAGATATAATATGATTTGCGAAGTCTTATGTATTCCTCGTCTACACTTCAAATGAATGTAAATGCGACACTTCCTTGGTAGGAAATAGCGTCTGCAGGTGTCTAGGCATCGTAGCAATAGGGTTCTAGTGCTTCTTAAAACGCGATATCTCATCTCATTTGTATGTTTCATGGTAAGATATAATATGATTTGCGAGGTCTTATGTATTCCTCGTCTACACTTCAAATGAATGTAAATGCGACACTTCCTTGGTGGGAAATAGCGTCTGCAGGTGTCTAGGTATCGTAGCAATAGGGTTCTAGTGCTTCTTAAAACGCGATATCTCATCTCATTTGTATGTTTCATGGTAAGATATAATATGATTTGCGAGGTCTTATGTATTCCTCGTCTACACTTCAAATGAATGTAAATGCGACACTTCCTTGGTAGGAAATAGCGTCTGCAGGTGTCTAGGTATCGTAGCAATAGGGTTCTAATGCTTCTTAAAACGCGATATCGCATCTCATTTTATGTTTCATGGTAAGATATAACATGATTTGCGAAGTGTTATGTATTCCTCGTCTACACTTCAGATGAATGTAAATGCGACACTTCCTTGCTAGGAAATAGCGTCTCTAGATGTCTAGGTATCGTAGCAACAGAGTTCTAATGCTTCCCAAAACGCGATATCGCATCTCATTTCTATGTTTCATGGTAAGATATAACATGATTTGAGAAGTGTTATGTATTCCTCGTCTACACTTCAAATGAATGTAAATGCGACACTTCCTTGCAAGGAAATAGCGTTTGCAGATGTCTGCCTATCGTAGCAATAGAGTTCTAATGCTTCTTAAAACGCGATATCGCATCTCATTTCAATGGTTCATGGTAAGATATAATATGATTTGCGAAGTGTTATGTATTCCTCGTCTATACTTCAAATGAATGTAAATGCGACACTTCCTTGCAAGGAAATAGCGTTTGCAGATGTCTACGCATTGTAGCAATAGATTTCTAATGCTTCTTAAAACGCGATATCGCATCTCATTTCTGTGTTTCATGGTAAGATATAATATGATTTGCGATGTGTCATGTATTCCTCGTCTACACTTCAAATGAATGTAAATGCGACACTTCCTTGCTAGGAAATAGAGTTTGCAGATGTCTAGGTATCGTAGCAATAGAGTTCTAATGCTTCCTAAAACGCGATATCGCATCTCATTTCTATGTTTCATGGTAAGATATAATATGATTTGCGAAGTTTTATGTATTCCTCGTCTACACTTCAAATGAATGTAAATGCGACACTTCCTTGCAAGGAAATAGCGTTTGCAGATGTCTACGTATCGTAGCAATAGTGTTCTTATGATTCTTAAAACGCGATATCGCATCTCATTTCTATGTTTCATGGTAAGATATTATATGATTTGCGAAGTGCTATGTATTCCTCGTCTACACTTCAAATGAATGTAAATGCGACACTGCCTTGCTAGGAAATAGCGTTTGCAGATGTTTACGAATCGTAGCAATAGATTTCTAATGCTTCTTAAAACGCGATATCGCATCTCATTTCTATGTTTCATGGTAAGATATAATATGATTTGCGATGTGTCATGTATTCCTCGTCCACACTTCAAATGAATGTAAATGCGACACTTCCTTGCTAGGAAATAGCGTTTGCAGATGTCTAGCTATCGTAGCAATAGAGTTCTAATGCTTCTTAAAACGCGATATCGCATCTCTTTTCTATGTTTCATGGTAAGATATAATATGATTTGCGAAGTGTCATGTATTCCTCGTCTACACTTCAAATGAATGTATATGCGACACTTCCTTGCAAGGAAATAGCGTTTGCAAATGTCTACGTATCGTAGGGATAGAGTTCTAATGCTTCTTAAAACGTGATATCGTATCTCATTTCTATGTTTCATGGTAAGACATAATATGATTGGCGAAGTGTTATGTATTCCTTGCCTACACTTCAAATGAATGTAAATGCGACACTTCCTTGCTAGGAAATAGCGTTTGCAGATGTCTACGTATCGTAGAAATAGATTTCTAATGCTTCTTAAAACGCGATATCGCATCTCATTTCTATGTTTCATGGTAAGATATAATATGATTTGCGAAGTGTCACGTATTCCTCGTCTACACTTCAAATGAATGTAAATGCGACACTTCCTTGCTAGGAAATAGCGTCTGCAGATGTCTAGGTATCGTAGCAATAGAGTTCTAATGCTTCTTAAAACGCGATATCGCATCTCATTTCTATGTTTCATGGTAAGATATAATATGATTTGCGAAGTGTCATGTATTCCTCGTCTACACTTCAAATGTATGTAAACGCGACACTTCCTTGCTAGGAAATAGCGTTTGCAGATGTCTACGTATCGTAGCAATAGTGTTCTTATGATTCTAAAAACGCGATATCGCATCTCATTTCTATGTTTCATGGTAAGATATTATATGATGTGCGAAGTGCTATGTATTCCGCGTCTACACTTCAAATGAATGTAAATGCGACACTGCCTTGCAAGGAAATAACGTTTGCAGATATCTACGAATCGTAGCAATAGATTTCTAATGCTTCTTAAAACGCGATATCGCATCTCATTTCTATGTTTCATGGTAAGATATAATATGATTTGCGATGTGTCATGTATTCCTCGTCTACACTTCGAATGAATGTATATGCGACACTTCCTTGCAAGGAGATAGCGTTTGCAGATGTCTACCTATCGTAGCAATAGTGTTCTAATGCTTCTTAAAACGCGATATCGCATCTCATTTCTATGTTTCATGGTAAGATATAATATGATTTGCGAAGTGTTATGTATTCCTAGTCTACACTTCAAATGAATGTAAATGCGACACTTCCTTGCAAGGAAATAGCGTTTGCAGATGTCTACGTATCGTAGCAATAGTGTTCTTATGATCCTTAAAACGCAATATCGCATCTCATTTCTATGTTTCATGGTAAGATATAATATGATTTGCGAAGTGTTATGTATTCCTAGTCTACACTTCAAATGAATGTAAATGCGACACTTCCTTGCAAGGAAATAGCGTTTGCAGATGTCTACGTATCGTAGCAATAGTGTTCTTATGATACTTAAAACGCAATATCGCACCTCATTTCTATGTTTCATGGTAAGATATAATATGATTTGCGAAGTGCTATGTATTCCTCGTCTACACTTCAAATGAATGTAAATGCGACACTTCCTTGCAAGGAAATAGCGTTTGCAGATGTCTACGTATCGTAGCAATAGTGTTCTTGTGATTCTTAAAACGCGATATCGCATCTCATTTCTATGTTTCATGGTAAGATATTATATGATTTGCGAAGTGCTATGTATTCCTCGTCTACACTTCAAATGAATGTAAATGCGACACTGCCTTGCAAGGAAATAGCGTTTGCAGATGTCTACGAATCGTAGCAATAGGCTTCTAATGCTTCTTAAAACGCGATATCGCATCTCATTTCAATGTTTCATGGTAAGATATAATATGATTTGCGAAGTGTCATGTATTCCTCGTCTACACTTCAAATGAATGTATATGCGACACTTCCTTGCAAGGAAATAGCGTTTGCAAATGTCTACGTATCGTAGGGATAGAGTTCTAATGCTTCTTAAAACGTGATATCGTATCTCATTTCTATGTTTCATGGTAAGATATAATATGTTTGGCGAAGTGTTATGTATTCCTTGCCTACACTTCAAATGAATGTAAATGCGACACTTCCTTGCTAGGAAATAGCGTTTGCAGATGTCTACGTATCGTAGAAATAGATTTCTAATGCTTCTTAAAACGCGATATCGCATCTCATTTCTATGTTTCATGGTAAGATATAATATGATTTGCGAAGTGTCACGTATTCCTCGTCTACACTTCAAATGAATGTAAATGCGACACTTCCTTGCTAGGAAATAGCGTTTGCAGATGTCTAGGTATCGTAGCAATAGAGTTCTAATGCTGCTTAAAGCGCGATATCGCATCTCATTTCTATGTTTCATGGTAGGATATAATATGATTTGCGAAGGTCATGTATTCCTCGTCTACACTTCAAATGTATGTAAATGCGACACTTCCTTGCTAGGAAATAGCGTCTGCAGATGTCTAGGTATCGTAGCAATAGAGTTCTAATGCTTCTTAAAACGCGATATCGCATCTCATTTCTATGTTTCATGGTAAGATATAATATGATTTGCGAAGTGTTATGTATTCCTAGTCTACACTTCATATGAATGTAAATGCGACACTTCCTTGCAAGGAAATAGCGTTTGCAGATGTCTACGTATCGTAGCAATTGTGTTCTTATGATCCTTAAAACGCAATATCGCATCTCATTTCAATGTTTCATGGTAAGATATAATATGATTTGCGAAGTGCTATGTATTCCTCGTCTACACTTCAAGTGAATGTAATTGCGACACTCCCTTGCAAGGAAATAGCGTTTGCAGATGTCTACGCATCGTAGCAATAGATTTCTAATGCTTCTTAAAACGCGATATCGCATCTCATTTCTATGTTTCATGGTAAGATATAATATGATTTGCGAAGTGTCATGTATTCCTCGTCTACACTTCAAATGAATGTAAATGCGACACTTCCTTGCTAGGAAAGAGCGTCTGCAGATGTCTAGGTACCGTAGCAATAGAGTTCTAGTGCTTCCTAAAACGCGATATCGCATCTCATTTCTATGTTTCATGGTAAGATATAATATGATTTGCGAAGTGTCATGTATTCCTCGTCTACACTTCAAATGAATGTAAATGCGACACTTCCTTGCTAGGAAAGAGCGTCTGCAGATGTCTAGGTATCGTAGCAATAGAGTTCTAATGCTTCCTAAAACGCGATATCGCATCTCATTTCTATGTTTCATGGTAGGATATAATATGATTTGCGATGTTTTATGTATTCCTTGTCTACACTTCAAATGAATGTAAATGCGACACTTCCTTGCAAGGAAATAGCGTTTGCAGATGTCTACGTATCGTAGCAATAGTGTTCTTGTGATTCTTAAAACGCGATATCGCATCTCATTTCTATGTTTCATGGTAAGATATTATATGATTTGCGAAGTGCTATGTATTCCTCGTCTACACTTCAAATGAATGTAAATGCGACACTGCCTTGCAAGGAAATAGCGTTTGCAGATGTCTACGAATCGTAGCAATAGGCTTCTAATGCTTCTTAAAACGCGATATCGCATCTCATTTCAATGTTTCATGGTAAGATATAATATGATTTGCGAAGTGTCATGTATTCCTCGTCTACACTTCAAATGAATGTATATGCGACACTTCCTTGCAAGGAAATAGCGTTTGCAAATGTCTACGTATCGTAGGGATAGAGTTCTAATGCTTCTTAAAACGTGATATCGTATCTCATTTCTATGTTTCATGGTAAGATATAATATGTTTGGCGAAGTGTTATGTATTCCTTGCCTACACTTCAAATGAATGTAAATGCGACACTTCCTTGCTAGGAAATAGCGTTTGCAGATGTCTACGTATCGTAGAAATAGATTTCTAATGCTTCTTAAAACGCGATATCGCATCTCATTTCTATGTTTCATGGTAAGATATAATATGATTTGCGAAGTGTCACGTATTCCTCGTCTACACTTCAAATGAATGTAAATGCGACACTTCCTTGCTAGGAAAGAGCGTCTGCAGATGTCTAGGTATCGTAGCAATAGAGTTCTAATGCTTCCTAAAACGCGATATCGCATCTCATTTCTATGTTTCATGGTAAGATATAATATGATTTGCGATGTTTTATGTATTCCTCGTCTACACTTCAAATGAATCTAAATGCGACACTTCCTTGCAAGGAAATAGCGTTTGCAGATGTCTACGTATCGTAGCAATAGTGTTCTTGTGATTCTTAAAACGCGATATCGCATCTCATTTCTATGTTTCATGGTAAGATATTATATGATTTGCGAAGTGCTATGTATTCCTCGTCTACACTTCAAATGAATGTAAATGCGACACTGCCTTGCAAGGAAATAGCGTTTGCAGATGTCTACGAATCGTAGCAATAGGCTTCTAATGCTTCTTAAAACGCGATATCGCATCTCATTTCAATGTTTCATGGTAAGATATAATATGATTTGCGAAGTGTCATGTATTCCTCGTCTACACTTCAAATGAATGTATATGCGACACTTCCTTGCAAGGAAATAGCGTTTGCAAATGTCTACGTATCGTAGGGATAGAGTTCTAATGCTTCTTAAAACGTGATATCGTATCTCATTTCTATGTTTCATGGTAAGATATAATATGTTTGGCGAAGTGTTATGTATTCCTTGCCTACACTTCAAATGAATGTAAATGCGACACTTCCTTGCTAGGAAATAGCGTTTGCAGATGTCTACGTATCGTAGAAATAGATTTCTAATGCTTCTTAAAACGCGATATCGCATCTCATTTCTATGTTTCATGGTAAGATATAATATGATTTGCGAAGTGTCACGTATTCCTCGTCTACACTTCAAATGAATGTAAATGCGACACTTCCTTGCTAGGAAAGAGCGTCTGCAGATGTCTAGGTATCGTAGCAATAGAGTTCTAATGCTTCCTAAAACGCGATATCGCATCTCATTTCTATGTTTCATGGTAAGATATAATATGATTTGCGATGTTTTATGTATTCCTCGTCTACACTTCAAATGAATCTAAATGCGACACTTCCTTGCAAGGAAATAGCGTTTGCAGATGTCTACGTATCGTAGCAATAGTGTTCTTGTGATTCTTAAAACGCGATATCGCATCTCATTTCTATGTTTCATGGTAAGATATTATATGATTTGCGAAGTGCTATGTATTCCTCGTCTACACTTCAAATGAATGTAAATGCGACACTGCCTTGCAAGGAAATAGCGTTTGCAGATGTCTACGAATCGTAGCAATAGGCTTCTAATGCTTCTTAAAACGCGATATCGCATCTCATTTCAATGTTTCATGGTAAGATATAATATGATTTGCGAAGTGTCATGTATTCCTCGTCTACACTTCAAATGAATGTATATGCGACACTTCCTTGCAAGGAAATAGCGTTTGCAAATGTCTACGTATCGTAGGGATAGAGTTCTAATGCTTCTTAAAACGTGATATCGTATCTCATTTCTATGTTTCATGGTAAGATATAATATGTTTGGCGAAGTGTTATGTATTCCTTGCCTACACTTCAAATGAATGTAAATGCGACACTTCCTTGCTAGGAAATAGCGTTTGCAGATGTCTACGTATCGTAGAAATAGATTTCTAATGCTTCTTAAAACGCGATATCGCATCTCATTTCTATGTTTCATGGTAAGATATAATATGATTTGCGAAGTGTCACGTATTCCTCGTCTACACTTCAAATGAATGTAAATGCGACACTTCCTTGCTAGGAAATAGCGTTTGCAGATGTCTAGGTATCGTAGCAATAGAGTTCTAATGCTGCTTAAAGCGCGATATCGCATCTCATTTCTATGTTTCATGGTAGGATATAATATGATTTGCGAAGGTCATGTATTCCTCGTCTACACTTCAAATGTATGTAAATGCGACACTTCCTTGCTAGGAAATAGCGTCTGCAGATGTCTAGGTATCGTAGCAATAGAGTTCTAATGCTTCTTAAAACGCGATATCGCATCTCATTTCTATGTTTCATGGTAAGATATAATATGATTTGCGAAGTGTCATGTATTCCTCGTCTACACTTCAAATGAATGTAAATGCGACACTTCCTTGCTAGGAAAGAGCGTCTGCAGATGTCTAGGTATCGTAGCAATAGAGTTCTAATGCTTCCTAAAACGCGATATCGCATCTCATTTCTATGTTTCATGGTAGGATATAATATGATTTGCGATGTTTTATGTATTCCTTGTCTACACTTCAAATGAATGTAAATGCGACACTTCCTTGCAAGGAAATAGCGTTTGCAGATGTCTACGTATCGTAGCAATAGTGTTCTTGTGATTCTTAAAACGCGATATCGCATCTCATTTCTATGTTTCATGGTAAGATATTATATGATTTGCGAAGTGCTATGTATTCCTCGTCTACACTTCAAATGAATGTAAATGCGACACTGCCTTGCAAGGAAATAGCGTTTGCAGATGTCTACGAATCGTAGCAATAGGCTTCTAATGCTTCTTAAAACGCGATATCGCATCTCATTTCAATGTTTCATGGTAAGATATAATATGATTTGCGAAGTGTCATGTATTCCTCGTCTACACTTCAAATGAATGTATATGCGACACTTCCTTGCAAGGAAATAGCGTTTGCAAATGTCTACGTATCGTAGGGATAGAGTTCTAATGCTTCTTAAAACGTGATATCGTATCTCATTTCTATGTTTCATGGTAAAATATAATATGTTTGGCGAAGTGTTATGTATTCCTTGCCTACACTTCAAATGAATGTAAATGCGACACTTCCTTGCTAGGAAATAGCGTTTGCAGATGTCTACGTATCGTAGAAATAGATTTCTAATGCTTCTTAAAACGCGATATCGCATCTCATTTCTATGTTTCATGGTAAGATATAATATGATTTGCGAAGTGTCACGTATTCCTCGTCTACACTTCAAATGAATGTAAATGCGACACTTCCTTGCTAGGAAAGAGCGTCTGCAGATGTCTAGGTATCGTAGCAATAGAGTTCTAATGCTTCCTAAAACGCGATATCGCATCTCATTTCTATGTTTCATGGTAAGATATAATATGATTTGCGATGTTTTATGTATTCCTCGTCTACACTTCAAATGAATGTAAATGCGACAATTCCTTGCAAGGAAATAGCGTTTGCAGATGTCTACGTATCGTAGCAATAGTGTTCTTGTGATTCTTAAAACGCGATATCGCATCTCATTTCTATGTTTCATGGTAAGATATTATATGATTTGCGAAGTGCTATGTATTCCTCGTCTACACTTCAAATGAATGTAAATGCGACACTGCCTTGCAAGGAAATAGCGTTTGCAGATGTCTACGAATCGTAGCAATAGGCTTCTAATGCTTCTTAAAACGCGATATCGCATCTCATTTCAATGTTTCATGGTAAGATATAATATGATTTGCGAAGTGTCATGTATTCCTCGTCTACACTTCAAATGAATGTATATGCGACACTTCCTTGCAAGGAAATAGCGTTTGCAAATGTCTACGTATCGTAGGGATAGAGTTCTAATGCTTCTTAAAACGTGATATCGTATCTCATTTCTATGTTTCATGGTAAGATATAATATGTTTGGCGAAGTGTTATGTATTCCTTGCCTACACTTCAAATGAATGTAAATGCGACACTTCCTTGCTAGGAAATAGCGTTTGCAGATGTCTACGTATCGTAGAAATAGATTTCTAATGCTTCTTAAAACGCGATATCGCATCTCATTTCTATGTTTCATGGTAAGATATAATACGATTTGCGAAGTGTCACGTATTCCTCGTCTACACTTCAAATGAATGTAAATGCGACACTTCCTTGCTAGGAAATAGCGTTTGCAGATGTCTAGGTATCGTAGCAATAGAGTTCTAATGCTGCTTAAAGCGCGATATCGCATCTCATTTCTATGTTTCATGGTAGGATATAATATGATTTGCGAAGGTCATGTATTCCTCGTCTACACTTCAAATGTATGTAAATGCGACACTTCCTTGCTAGGAAATAGCGTCTGCAGATGTCTAGGTATCGTAGCAATAGAGTTCTAATGCTTCTTAAAACGCGATATCGCATCTCATTTCTATGTTTCATGGTAAGATATAATATGATTTGCGAAGTGTCATGTATTCCTCGTCTACACTTCAAATGAATGTATATGCGACACTTCCTTGCAAGGAAATAGCGTTTGCTAATGTCTACGTATCGTAGGGATAGAGTTCTAATGCTTCTTAAAACGTGATATCGTATCTCATTTCTATGTTTCATGGTAAGATATAATATGATTGGCGAAGTGTTATGTATTCCTTGCCTACACTTCAAATGAATGTAAATGCTACACTTCCTTGCTAGGAAATAGCGTTTGCAGATGTCTACGTATCGTAGAAATAGATTTCTAATGCTTCTTAAAACGCGATATCGCATCTCATTTCTATGTTTCATGGTAAGATATAATATGATTTGCGAAGTGTCACGTATTCCTCGTCTACACTTCAAATGAATGTAAATGCGACACTTCCTTGCACGGAAATAGCGTTTGCAGATGTCTACGTATCGTAGCAATAGAGTTCTTATGGTTCTTAAAACGCGATATTGCATCTCATTTCTATGTTTCATGGTAAGATATAATATGATTTGCGAAGTGTCATGTATTCCTCGTCTAGACTTCAAATGTATGTAAATGCGACACTTCCTTGCTAGGAAATAGCGTCTGCAGATGTCTAGGTATCGTAGCAATAGAGTTCTAATGCTTCTTAAAACGCGATATCGCATCTCATTTCTATGTTTCATGGTAAGATATAATATGATTTGCGAAGTGTTATGTATTCCTAGTCTACACTTCAAACGAATGTAAATGCGACACTTCCTTGCAAGGAAATAGCGTTTGCAGATGTCTACGTATCGTAGAAATAGTGTTCTTGTGATTCTTAAAACGCGATATCGCATCTCATTTCCATGTTTCATGGTAAGATATTATATGATTTGCGAAGTGCTATGTATTCCTCGTCTACACTTCAAATGAATGTAAATGCGACACTGCCTTGCAAGGAAATAGCGTTTGCAGATGTCTACGAATCGTAGCAATAGGTTTCTTATGATTCTTAAAACGCGATATCGCATCTCATTTCTATGTTTCATGGTAAGATATTATATGATTTGCGAAGTGCTATGTATTCCTCGTCTACACTTCAAATGAATGTAAATGCGACACTGCCTTGCAAGGAAGTAACGTTTGCAGATATCTACGAATCGTAGCAATAGATTTCTAATGCTTCTTAAAACGCGATATCGCATCTCATTTCTATGTTTCATGGTAAGATGTAATATGATTTGCGATGTGTCATGTATTCCTCGTCTACACTTCAAATGAATGTAAATGCGACACTTCCTTGCTAGGAAATAGCGTTTGCAGATGTCTACGCATCGTAGCAATAGATTTCTAATGCTTCTTAAAACGCGATATCGCATCTCATTTCTATGTTTCATGGTAAGATATAATATGATTTGCGATGTGTCATGTATTCCTCGTCTACACTTTAAATGAATGTAAATGCGACACTTCCTTGCTAGGAAATAGCGTTTGCAGATGTCTAGGTATCGTAGCAATAGAGTTCTAATGCTTCTTAAAACGCGATATCGCATCTCATTTCTATGTTTCATGGTAAGATATAATATGATTTGCGAAGTGTTATGTATTCCTCGTCTACACTTCAAATGAATGTAAATGCGACACTTCCTTGCTAGGAAATAGCGTTTGCAGATGTCTACGTATCGTAGCAATAGAGTTCTTATGCTTCTTAAAACGCGATATCGCATCTCATTTCTATGTTTCATGGTAAGATATAATATGATTTGCGAAGTGTCACGTATTCCTCGTCTACACTTGAAATGAATGTAAATGCGACACTTCCTTGCACGGAAATAGCGTTTGCAGATGTCTACGTATCGTAGCAATAGAGTTCTTATGGTTCTTAAAACGCGATATTGCATCTCATTTCTATGTTTCATGGTAAGATATAATATGATTTGCGAAGTGTCATGTATTCCTCGTCTAGACTTCAAATGTATGTAAATGCGACACTTCCTTGCTAGGAAATAGCGTCTGCAGATGTCTAGGTATCGTAGCAATAGAGTTCTAATGCTTCTTAAAACGCGATATCGCATCTCATTTCTATGTTTCATGGTAAGATATAATATGATTTGCGAAGTGTTATGTATTCCTAGTCTACACTTCAAATGAATGTAAATGCGACACTTCCTTGCAAGGAAATAGCGTTTGCAGATGTCTACGTATCGTAGCAATAGTGTTCTTGTGATTCTTAAAACGCGATATCGCATCTCATTTCTATGTTTCATGGTAAGATATTATATGATTTGCGAAGTGCTATGTATTCCTCGTCTACACTTCAAATGAATGTAAATGCGACACTGCCTTGCAAGGAAATAGCGTTTGCAGATGTCTACGAATCGTAGCAATAGGTTTCTAATGCTTCTTAAAACGCGATATCGCATCTCATTTCTATGTTTCATGGTAAGATATAATATGATTTGCGATGTGTCAGGTATTCCTCGTCTACACTTCAATTGAATGTAAATGCGACACTTCCTTGCTAGGAAGTAGCGTTTGCAGATGTCTAGGTATCGTAGCAATAGAGTTCTAATGCTTCTTAAAACGCGATATCGCATCTCATTTCCATGTTTCATGGAAAGATATAATATGATTTGCGAAGTGTCATGTATTCCTCGTCTACACTTCAAATGAATGTATATGCGACACTTCCTTGCAAGGAAATAGCGTTTGCAGATGTCTACGTATCGTAGCAATAGTGTTCTTATGATCCTTAAAACGCAATATCGCATCTCATTTCTATGTTTCATGGTAAGATATAATATGATTTGCGAAGTGTCATGTATTCCTCGTCTACACTTCAACTGTATGTAAATGCGACACTTCCTTGCTAGGAAATAGCGTCTGCAGATGTCTAGGTATCGTAGCAATAGAGTTCTAATGCTTCTTAAAACGCGATATCGCATCTCATTTCTATGTTTCATGGTAAGATATAATATGATTTGCGAAGTGTTATGTATTCCTAGTCTACACTTCAAATGAATGTAAATGCGACACATCGTTGCAAGGAAATAGCGTTTGCAGATGTCTACGTATCGTAGCAATAGTGTTCTTATGATCCTTAAAACGCAATATCGCATCTCATTTCTATGTTTCATGGTAAGATATCATATGATTTGCGAAGTGCTATGTATTCCTCGTCTACACTTCAAATGAATGTAATTGCGACACTTCCTTGCAAGGAAATAGCGTTTGCAGATGTCTACGCATCGTAGCAATAGATTTCTAATGCTTCTTAAAACGCGATATCGCATCTCATTTCTATGTTTCATGGTAAGATATAATATGATTTGCGATGTGTCATGTATTCCTCGTCTACACTTTAAATGAATGTAAATGCGACACTTCCTTGCTAGGAAATAGCGTTTGCAGATGTCTAGGTATCGTAGCAATAGAGTTCTAATGCTTCTTAAAACGCGATATCGCATCTCATTTCTATGTTTCATGGTAAGATATAATATGATTTGCGAAGTGTTATGTATTCCTCGTCTACACTTCAAATGAATGTAAGTGCGACACTTCCTTGCTAGGAAATAGCGTTTGCAGATGTCTACGTATCGTAGCAATAGAGTTCTTATGCTTCTTAAAACGCGATATCGCATCTCATTTCTATGTTTCATGGTAAGATATAATATGATTTGCGAAGTGTCATGTATTCCTCGTCTACACTTCAATTGAATGTAAATGCGACACTTCCTTGCTAGGAAATAGCGTCTGCAGATGTCTAGGTATCGTAGCAATAGAGTTCTAATGCTTCCTAAAACGCGATATCGCATCTCATTTCTATGTTTCATGGTAAGATATAATATGATTTGCGAAGTTTTATGTATTCCTCGTCTACACTTCAAATGAATGTAAATGCGACACTTCCTTGCAAGGAAATAGCGTTTGCAGATGTCTACGTATCGTAGCAATAGTGTTCTTGTTATTCTTAAAACGCGATATCGCATCTCATTTCTATGTTTCATGGTAAGATATTATATGATTTGCGAAGTGCTATGTATTCCTCGCCTACACTTCAAATGAATGTAAATGCGACACTGCCTTGCAAGGAAATAGCGTTTGCAGATGTCTACGAATCGTAGCAATAGGTTTCTAATGCTTCTTAAAACGCGATATCGCATCTCATTTCTATGTTTCATGGTAAGATATAATATGATTTGCGATGTGTCATGTATTCCTCGTCTACACTTCAATTGAATGTAAATGCGACACTTCCTTGCTAGGAAATAGCGTTTGCAGATGTCTAGGTATCGTAGGAATGGAGTTCTAATGCTTCTTAAAACGCGATATCGCATCTCATTTCTATGTTTCATGGAAAGATATAATATGATTTGCGAAGTGTCATGTATTCCTCGTCTACACTTCAAATGAATGTATATGCGACACTTCCTTGCAAGGAAATAGCGTTTGCAAATGTCTACGTATCGTAGGGATAGAGTTCTAATGCTTCTTAAAACGTGATATCGTATCTCATTTCTATGTTTCAAGGTAAGACATAATATGATTGGCGAAGTGTTACGTATTCCTTGCCTACACTTCAAATGAATGTAATTGCGACACTTCCTTGCTAGGAAATAGCGTTTGCAGATGTCTACGTATCGTAGCAATAGATTTCTAATGCTTCTTAAAACGCGATATCGCATCTCATTTCTATGTTTCATGGTAAGATATAATATGATTTGCGAAGTGTCGCGTATTCCTCGTCTACACTTCAAATGAATGTAAATGGGACACTTCCTTGCTAGGAAATAGCGTCTGCAGATGTCTAGGTATCGTAGCAATAGAGTTCTAATGCTTCTTAAAACGCGATATCGCATCTCATTTGTATGTTTCATGGTAAGATATAATATGATTTGCGAAGTGTTATGTATTCCTCGTCTACACTTCAAACGAATGTATATGCGACACTTCCTTGCAAGGAAATAGCGTTTGCAAATGTCTACCTATCGTAGCAATAGTGTCCTAATGCTTCTGAAAACGCGATATCGCATCTCATTTCTATGTTTCATGGTAAGAAATAATATGATTTGCTAAGTGTTATGTATTCCTCGTCTACACTTCAAATGAATGTAAATGCGACACTTCCTTCCTAGGAAATAGCGTCTGCAGATGTCTAGGTATCGTAGCAATAGAGTTCTAATGCTTCTTAAAACGCGATATCGCATCTCATTTCTATGTTTCATGGTAAGATATAATATGATTTGCGAAGAGTTATGTATTCCTCGTCTACACTTCAAATGAATGTAAATGCGACACTTCCTTGCTAGGAAATAGCGTCTGCAGATGTCTAGGTATCGTAGCAATGGAGTTCTAATGCTTCCTAAAACGCGATATCGCATCTCATTTCTATGTTTCATGGTAAGATATAATATGATTTGCGAAGTGTTATGTATTCCTAGTCTACACTTCAAATGAATGTAAATGCGACACTTTCTTGCAAGGAAATAGCGTTTGCAGATGTCTACGTATTGTAGCAATAGTGTTCTTATGGTCCTTAAAACGCAATATCGCTTCTCATTTCTATGTTTCATGGTAAGATATAATATGATTTGCGAAGTGCTATGTATTCCTCGTCTACACTTCAAATGAATGTAAATGCGACACTTCCTTGCAAGGAAATAGCGTTTGCAGATGTCTACGCATCGTAGCAATAGATTTCTAATGCATCTTAAAACGCGATATCGCATCTCATTTCTATGTATCATGGTAAGATATAATATGATTTGCGATGTGTCATGTATTCCTCGTCTACACTTCAAATGAATGTAAATGCGACACTTCCTTGCTAGGAAATAGCGTTTGCAGATGTCTAGGTATCGTAGCAATAGAGTTCTAATGCTTCTTAAAACGCGATATCGCATCTCATTTCTATGTTTCATGGTAAGATATAATATGATTTGCGAAGTGTTATGTATTCCTCGTCTACACTTCAAATGAATGTAAATGCGACACTTCCTTGCTGGGATATAGCGTTTGCAGATGTCTACGTATCGTAGCAATAGATTTCTAATGCTTCTTAAAACGCGATATCGCATCTCATTTCTATGCTTCATGGTAAGATATAATATGACTTGCGAATTGTCATGTATTCCTCGTCTACACTTCAAATGAATGTAAATGCGACACTTCCTTGCTAGGAAATAGCGTTTGCAGATGTCTAGGTATCGTAGCAATAGAGTTCTAATGCTTCTTAAAACGCGATATCGCATCTCATTTCTATGTTTCATGGTAAGATATAATATGATTTGCGAAGTGTTATGTATTCCTCGTCTACACTTCAAATGAATGAATATGCGACACTTCCTTGCAAGGAAATAGCGTTTGCAGATGTCTACGTATCGTAGCAATAGAGTTCTTATACTTCTTAAAACGCGATATCGCACCTCATTTCTATGTTTCATGGTAAGATATAGTATGATTTGCGAAGTGTCATGTATTCCTCGTCTACACTTCAAATGAATGTAAATGCGAAACTTCCTTGCTAGGAAATAGCGCCTGCAGATGTCTAGGTATCGTAGCAATAGAGTTCTAATGCTTCTTAAAACGCGATATCGCATCTCATTTCTATGTTTCATGGTAAGATATAATATGATTTGCGTAGTGTTATGCATTCCTAGTCTACAATTCAAATGAATGTAAATGCGACACTTCCTTGCAATGAGATAGCGTTTGCAGATGTCTACGTATCGTAGCAATAGAGTTCTTATGATTCTTAAAACGCGATATCGCATCTCATTTCTATGTTTCATGGTAAGACATAATATGAATTGCGGAGTGTTATGTATTCCTCGTCTACACTTCAAATAAATGTAAATGCGACACTTCCTTGCTAGGAAATAGCGTTTGCAGATGTCTACGTATCGTAGAAATAGATTTCTAATGCTTCTTAAAACGCGATATCGCATCTCATTTCTATGTTTCATGGTAAGATATAATATGATTTGCGAAGTGTTATGTATTCCTCGTCTACACTTCAAATGAATGTAAATGCGACACTTCCTTGCTAGGAAATAGCGTTTGCAGATGTCTACGTATCGTAGGGATAGAGTTCTAATGCTTCTTAAAACGTGATATCGTATCTCATTACTATGTTTCATGGTAAGATATAATATGATTTGCGAAGTGTTATGCATTCCTCGTCTACACTTCAAACGAATGTAAATGCGACACTTCCTTGCTAGGAAATAGCGTTTGCAGATGTCTACGTATCGAAGCAATAGAGTTCAAATGCTTCTTAAAACGAGATATTCCATCTCATACCTATGTTTCATGATTAGATATAATTTTCATTGCGAAGTGTTATGCATTCCTCGTCTACGATTGAAATGGACGTAAGTGCGACATTTCCTTGCTAGGAAATAGCGTTTGCAGATGTCTACGTATCGTAGCAATAGATTTCTAATGCTTCTTAATACGCGATATCGCATCTCATTTCTATGTTTCATGGTAAGATATAATATGATTTGCGAAGTGTTATGTATTCCTCGTCTACACTTCAAATGAATGTAAATGCGAAACTTCCTTGCAAGGAAATAGCGTTTGCAGATGTCTACGTATCGTAGCAATAGAATTCTTATGATTCTTAGAACGCGATATCGCATCTCATTTCTATGTTTCATGGTAAGATATAATATGATTTGCGAAGTGTTATGTATTCCTCGTCTACACTTCAAAGGAATGTAAATGCGACACTTCCTTGCAAGGAAATAGCGTTTGCAGATGTCTACGTATCGTAGCAATAGAATTCTTATGATTCTTAGAACGCGATATCGCATCTCATTTCTATGTTTCATAGTAAAATATAATATGATTTGCGAAGTGTTATGTATTCCTCGTCTACACTTCAAAGGAATGTAAATGCGACACTTCCTTGCTAGGAAATAGCGTTTGCAGATGTCTACGTATCGTAGCAATAGATTTCTAATGCTTCTTAAAACGCAATATCGCATGTCATTACTATGTTTCATGGTAAGATATAATATGATTTGCGAAGTGTCATGTATTCCTCGCCTACACTTCAAATGAATGTGAATGCGACAATTCCTTGCTAGGAAATAGCGTCTGCAGATGTCTAGGTATCGTAGCAATAGAGTTCAAATGCTTCTTAAAACGCGATATCGCATCTCATTTCTATGTTTCATGGTAAGATATAATATGATTTGCGAAGTGTCATGTATTCCTCGTTTACACTTCAAATGAATGTAAATGCGACACTTCCTTGCTAGGAAATAGCGTCTGCAGATGTCTAGGTATCGTAGCAATAGTGTTCTAATGCTTCTTAAAACGCGATATCGCATCTCATTTCTATGTTTCATGGTAAGATATAATATGATTTGCGAAGTGTCATGTATTCCTCGTCTACACTTCAAATGAATGTAAATGCGACACTACCTTGCTAGGAAATAGCGTCTGCAGATGTCGAGGTATCGTAGCAATAGAGTTCCAATGCTTCTTAAAACGCGATATCGCATCTCATTTCTATGTTTCATGGTAAGATATAATATGATTTGCGATGTGTCATGTATTCCTCGTTTACACTTCAAATGAATGTAAATGCGATACTTCCTTTCTAGGAAATAGCGTCTGCAGATGTCTAGGTATCGTAGCAATAGAGTTCTAATGTTTCTTAAAACGCGATATCGCATCTCATTTCTATGTTTCATGATAAGATATAATATTCATTGCGAAGTGTTATGCATTCCTCGTCTACGATTCAAATGAATGTAAATGCGACGTTTCCTTGCAAAGAAATAGCGTTTGCAGATGTCTACGCATCGTAGCAATAGATTTCTAATGCTTCTTAAAACGCGATATCGCATCTCATTTCTATGCTTCATGGTAAGATATAATATGATTTGCGAAGTGTTATGTATTCCCCGTCTACACTTCAAAGGAATGTAGATGCGACACTTCCTTGCAAGGAAATAGCGTTTGCAGATGTCTACGTATCGTAGCAATAGATTTCTAATGCTTCTTAAAACGCGATATAGCATCTCATTTCTATGTTTCATGGTAAGAAATAATATGATATGCTAAGTGTTATGTATTCCTCGTCTACACTTCAAGTGAATGTAAATGCGACACTTCCTTGCAAGGAAATAGCGTTTGCAGATGTCCACCTATCGTAGCAATAGTGTTCTAATGCTTCTTAAAACGCGATATCGCATCTCATTTCTATGTTTCATGGTAAGATATAATATGATTTGCGAAGTGATATGTATTCCTCGTCTACACTTCAAATGAATGTAAATGCGACACTTCCTTGCCAGGAAATAGCGTTTGCATATGTCTACGTATCGTAGCTATAGAGTTCCAATGCTTCTTAAAACACGATATCGCATCTCATTTCTATGTTTCATGGTAAGATATAATATGATTTGCGAAGTGTTATGTATTCCTCGTCTACGATTCAAATGAATGTAAATGCGACATTTCCTTGCAAGGAAATAGCGTTTGCAGATGTCTACGTATCGTAGCAATAGAGTTTTTATGATTCTTAAAACGCGATATCGCATCTCATTTCTATGTTTCATGGTAAGATATAATATGATTTGCGAAGTGTTATGTATTCCTCGTCTACACTTCAAAGGAATGTAGATGCGACACTTCCTTGCAAGGAAATAGCGTTTGCAGATGTCTACGTATCGTAGCAATAGATTTCTAATGCTTCTTAAAACGCGATATCGCATCTCATTTCTATGTTTCATGGTAAGATATAATATGATTTGCGAAGTGTTATGTATTCCTCGTCTACACTTCAAATGAATGTAAATGCGACACTTCCTTGCTAGGAAATAGCGTTTGCAGATGTCTACGTATCGTAGGGATAGAGTTCTAATGCTTCTTAAAACGTGATATCGTATCTCATTACTATGTTTCATGGTAAGATATAATATGATTTGCGAAGTGTTATGCATTCCTCGTCTACACTTCAAACGAATGTAAATGCGACACTTCCTTGCTAGGAAATAGCGTTTGCAGATGTCTACGTATCGAAGCAATAGAGTTCAAATGCTTCTTAAAACGAGATATTCCATCTCATACCTATGTTTCATGATTAGATATAATTTTCATTGCGAAGTGTTATGCATTCCTCGTCTACGATTGAAATGGACGTAAGTGCGACATTTCCTTGCTAGGAAATAGCGTTTGCAGATGTCTACGTATCGTAGCAATAGATTTCTAATGCTTCTTAATACGCGATATCGCATCTCATTTCTATGTTTCATGGTAAGATATAATATGATTTGCGAAGTGTTATGCATTCCTCGTCTACACATCAAATGAATGTAAATGCGACACTTCCTTGCTAGGAAATAGCGTTTGCAGATGTCTACGTATCGTAGGGATAGAGTTCTAATGATTCTTAAAACGTGATATCGTATCTCATTTCTATGTTTCATGGTAAGATATAATATGATTGGCGAAGTGTTATGTATTCCTCGCCTAAACTTCAATTGAATGTAAACGCGACACTTCCTTGCTAGGAAATAGCGTTTGCAGATGTTTACGTATCGTAGGGATAGAGTTCTACTGCTTCTTAAAACGCGATATCGCATCTCATTTCTATGTTTCATGGTAAGATATAAAATGATTTGCGAAGTGTCATGTATTCCTCGTCTACACTTCAAATGAATGTAAATGCGACATTTCCTTGCAAGGAAATGGCGTCTGCAGATGTCGAGGTATCGTAGCAATAGAGTTCTAATGCTTCTTAAAACGCGATATCGCATCTCATTTCTATGTTTCATGATGAGATATAATATTCATTGCGAAGTGTTATGCATTCCTCGTCTACGATTCAAATGAATGTAAATGCGACATTTCCTTGCAAGGAAATAGCGTTTGCAGATGTCTACGTATCGTAGCAATAGAGTTTTTATGATTCTTAAAACGCGATATCGCATCTCATTTCTATGTTTCATGGTAAGATAGAATATGATTTGCGAAGTGTTATGTATTCCTCGTCTACACTTCAAATGAATGTAAATGCGAAACTTCCTTGCAAGGAAATAGCGTTTGCAGATGTCTACGTATCGTAGCAATAGAATTCTTATGATTCTTAGAACGCGATATCGCATCTCATTTCTATGTTTCATGGTAAGATATAATATGATTTGCGAAGTGTTATGTATTCCTCGTCTACACTTCAAAGGAATGTAAATGCGACACTTCCTTGCAAGGAAATAGCGTTTGCAGATGTCTACGTATCGTAGCAATAGAATTCTTATGATTCTTAGAACGCGATATCGCATCTCATTTCTATGTTTCATAGTAAAATATAATATGATTTGCGAAGTGTTATGTATTCCTCGTCTACACTTCAAAGGAATGTAAATGCGACACTTCCTTGCTAGGAAATAGCGTTTGCAGATGTCTACGTATCGTAGCAATAGATTTCTAATGCTTCTTAAAACGCAATATCGCATGTCATTACTATGTTTCATGGTAAGATATAATATGATTTGCGAAGTGTCATGTATTCCTCGCCTACACTTCAAATGAATGTGAATGCGACAATTCCTTGCTAGGAAATAGCGTCTGCAGATGTCTAGGTATCGTAGCAATAGAGTTCTAATGCTTCTTAAAACGCGATATCGCATCTCATTTCTATGTTTCATGGTAAGATATAATATGATATGCGAAGTGTCATGTATTCCTCGTTTACACTTCAAATGAATGTAAATGCGACACTTCCTTGCTAGGAAATAGCGTCTGCAGATGTCTAGGTATTGTAGCAATAGTGTTCTAATGCTTCTTAAAACGCGATATCGCATCTCATTTCTATGTTTCATGGTAAGATATAATATGATTTGCGAAGTGTCATGTATTCCTCGTCTACACTTCAAATGAATGTAAATGCGACACTACCTTGCTAGGAAATAGCGTCTGCAGATGTCGAGGTATCGTAGCAATAGAGTTCCAATGCTTCTTAAAACGCGATATCGCATCTCATTTCTATGTTTCATGGTAAGATATAATATGATTTGCGAAGTGTCATGTATTCCTCGTTTACACTTCAAATGAATGTAAATGCGACACTTCCTTTCTAGGAAATAGCGTCTGCAGATGTCTAGGTATCGTAGCAATAGAGTTCTAATGTTTCTTAAAACGCGATATCGCATCTCATTTCTATGTTTCATGATAAGATATAATATTCATTGCGAAGTGTTATGCATTCCTCGTCTACGATTCAAATGAATGTAAATGCGACATTTCCTTGCAAGGAAATAGCGTTTGCAGATGTCTACGCATCGTAGCAATAGATTTCTAATGCTTCTTAAAACGCGATATCGCATCTCATTTCTATGCTTCATGGTAAGATATAATATGATTTGCGAAGTGTTATGTATTCCTCGTCTACACTTCAAAGGAATGTAGATGCGACACTTCCTTGCAAGGAAATAGCGTTTGCAGATGTCTACGTATCGTAGCAAAAGAATTCTTATGATTCTTAGAACGCGATATCGCATCTCATTTCTATGTTTTATGGCAAGATATAATATGATTTGCGAAGTGTTATGTATTCCTCGTCTACACTTCAAAGGAATGTAAATGCGACACTTCCTTGCAAGGAAATAGCGTTTGCAGATGTCTACGTATCGTAGCAATAGAATTCTTATGATTCTTAGAACGCGATATCGCATCTCATTTCTATGTTTCATGGTAAGATATAATATGATTTGCGAAGTGTTATGTATTCCTCGTCGACACTTCAAAGGAATGTAAATGCGACACTTCCTTGCTAGGAAATAGCGTTTGCAGATGTCTAGGTATCGTAGCAATAGTGTTCTAATGCTTCTTAAAACGCGATATCGCATCTCATTTCTATGTTTCATGGTAAGATATAATATGATTTGCGAAGTGTCATGTATTCCTCGTCTACACTTCAAATGAGTGTAAATGCGACACTTCCTTGCTAGGAAATAGCGTCTGCAGACGTCGAGGTATCGTAGCAATAGAGTTCCAATGCTTCTTAAAACGCGATATCGCATCTCATTTCTATGTTTCATGGTAAGATATAATATGATTTGCGAAGTGTCATGTATTCCTCGTTTACACTTCAAATGAATGTAAATGCGACACTTCCTTTCTAGGAAATAGCGTCTGCAGATGTCTAGGTATCGTAGCAATAGAGTTCTAATGTTTCTTAAAACGCGATATCGCATCTCATTTCTATGTTTCATGATAAGATATAATTTTCATTGCGAAGTGTTATGCATTCCTCGTCTACGATTCAAATGAATGTAAATGCGACATTTCCTTGCAAGGAAATAGCGTTTGCAGATGTCTACGCATCGTAGCAACAGATTTCTAATGCTTCTTAAAACGCGATATCGCATCTCATTTCTATGTTTCATGGTAAGATATAATATGATTTGCGAAGTGTTATGTATTCCTCGTCTACACTTCAAAGGAATGTAGATGCGACACTTCCTTGCAAGGAAATAGCGTTTGCAGATGTCTACGTATCGTAGCAATAGATTTCTAATGCTCCTTAAAACGCGATATCGCACCTCATTTCTATGTTTCATGGTAAGATATAATATGATTTGCGAAGTTTTATGTATTCCTCGTCTACACTTCAAATGAATGTAAATGCGACACTTCCTTGCAAGGAAATAGCGTTTGCAGATGTCTACGTATCGTAGCAATAGTGTTCTTGTGATTCTTAAAACGCGATATCGCATCTCATTTCTATGTTTCATGGTAAGATATTATATGATTTGCGAAGTGCTATGTATTCCTCGTCTACACTTCAAATGAATGTAAATGCGACACTGCCTTGCAGGGAAATAGCGTTTGCAGATGTCTACGAATCGTAGCAATAGGTTTCTAATGCTTCTTAAAACGCGATATCGCATCTCATTTCTATGTTTCATGGTAAGGTATAATATGATTTGCGATGTGTCATGTATTCCTCGTCTACACTTCAATTGAATGTAAATGCGACACTTCCTTGCTAGGAAATAGCGTTTGCAGATGTCTAGGTATCGTAGCAATAGAGTTCTAATGCTTCTTAAAACGCGATATCGCATCTCATTTCTATGTTTCATGGAAAGATATAATATGATTTGCGAAGTGTCATGTATTCCTCGTCTACACTTCAAATGAATGTATATGCGACACTTCCTTGCAAGGGAATAGCGTTTGCAAATGTCTACCTATCGTAGCAATAGCGTCCTAATGCTTCTGAAAACGCGATATCGCATCTCATTTCTATGTTTCATGGTAAGAAATAATATGATTTGCTAAGTGTTATGTATTCCTCGTCTACACTTCAAATGAATGTAAATGCGACACTTCCTTGCTAGGAAATAGCGTCTGCAGATGTCTAGGTATCGTAGCAATAGAGTTCTAATGCTTCTTAAAACGCGATATCGCATCTCATTTCTATGTTTCATGGTAAGATATAATATGATTTGCGAAGAGTTATGTATTCCTCGTCTACACTTCAAATGAATGTAAATGCGACACTTCCTTGCTAGGAAATAGCGTCTGCAGATGTCTAGGTATCGTAGCAATGGAGTTCTAATGCTTCCTAAAACGCGATATCGCATCTCATTTCTATGCTTCATGGTAAGATATAATATGATTTGCGAAGTGTTATGTATTCCTCGTCTACACTTCAAAGGAATGTAGATGCGACACTTCCTTGCAAGGAAATAGCGTTTGCAGATGTCTACGTATCGTAGCAAAAGAATTCTTATGATTCTTAGAACGCGATATCGCATCTCATTTCTATGTTTTATGGCAAGATATAATATGATTTGCGAAGTGTTATGTATTCCTCGTCTACACTTCAAAGGAATGTAAATGCGACACTTCCTTGCAAGGAAATAGCGTTTGCAGATGTCTACGTATCGTAGCAATAGAATTCTTATGATTCTTAGAACGCGATATCGCATCTCATTTCTATGTTTCATGGTAAGATATAATATGATTTGCGAAGTGTTATGTATTCCTCGTCGACACTTCAAAGGAATGTAAATGCGACACTTCCTTGCTAGGAAATAGCGTTTGCAGATGTCTACGTATCGTAGCAATAGGTTTCTAATGCTTCTTAAAACGCAATATCGCATGTCATTACTATGTTTCATGGTAAGATATAATATGATTTGCGAAGTGTCATGTATTCCTCGTCTACACTTCAAATGAATGTGAATGCGACAATTCCTTGCTAGGAAATAGCGTCTGCAGATGTCTAGGTATCGTAGCAATAGAGTTCTAATGCTTCTTAAGACGCGATATCGCATCTCATTTCTATGTTTCATGGTAAGATATAATATGATTTGCGAAGTGTCATGTATTCCTCGTTTACACTTCAAATGAATGTTAATGCGACACTTCCTTGCTAGGAAATAGCGTCTGCAGATGTCTAGGTATCGTAGCAATAGTGTTCTAATGCTTCTTAAAACGCGATATCGCATCTCATTTCTATGTTTCATGGTAAGATATAATATGATTTGCGAAGTGTCATGTATTCCTCGTCTACACTTCAAATGAGTGTAAATGCGACACTTCCTTGCTAGGAAATAGCGTCTGCAGATGTCGAGGTATCGTAGCAATAGAGTTCCAATGCTTCTTAAAACGCGATATCGCATCTCATTTCACTGTTTCATGGTAAGATATAATATGATTTGCGAAGTGTCATGTATTCCTCGTTTACACTTCAAATGAATGTAAATGCGACACTTCCTTTCTAGGAAATAGCGTCTGCAGATGTCTAGGTATCGTAGCAATAGAGTTCTAATGTTTCTTAAAACGCGATATCGCATCTCATTTCTATGTTTCATGATAAGATATAATTTTCATTGCGAAGTGTTATGCATTCCTCGTCTACGATTCAAATGAATGTAAATGCGACATTTCCTTGCAAGGAAATAGCGTTTGCAGATGTCTACGCATCGTAGCAACAGATTTCTAATGCTTCTTAAAACGCGATATCGCATCTCATTTCTATGTTTCATGGTAAGATATAATATGATTTGCGAAGTGTTATGTATTCCTCGTCTACACTTCAAATGAATGTAAATGCGACACTTCCTTGCAAGGAAATAGCGTTTGCAGATGTCTACGTATCGTAGCAATAGTGTTCTTGTGATTCTTAAAACGCGATATCGCATCTCATTTCTATGTTTCATGGTAAGATATTATATGATTTGCGAAGTGCTATGTATTCCTCGTCTACACTTCAAATGAATGTAAATGCGACACTGCCTTGCAGGGAAATAGCGTTTGCAGACGTCTACGAATCGTAGCAATAGGTTTCTAATGCTTCTTAAAACGCGATATCGCATCTCATTTCTATGTTTCATGGTAAGATATAATATGATTTGCGATGTGTCATGTATTCCTCGTCTACACTTCAATTGAATGTAAATGCGACACTTCCTTGCTAGGAAATAGCGTTTGCAGATGTCTAGGTATCGTAGCAATAGAGTTCTAATGCTTCTTAAAACGCGATATCGCATCTCATTTCTATGTTTCATGGAAAGATATAATATGATTTGCGAAGTGTCATGTATTCCTCGTCTACACTTCAA
The DNA here is from genome assembly GCF_050948175.1 of Xylocopa sonorina. Taxonomy (NCBI): domain Eukaryota; kingdom Metazoa; phylum Arthropoda; class Insecta; order Hymenoptera; family Apidae; genus Xylocopa; species Xylocopa sonorina. Next base: position 8,417 of record NW_027490718.1, on the reverse strand, counting down.
ATGAATGTATATGCGACACTTCCTTGCAAGGAAATAGCGTTTGCAAATGTCTACCTATCGTAGCAATAGCGTCCTAATGCTTCTGAAAACGCGATATCGTATCTCATTTCTATGTTACATGGTAAGATATAATATGATTGGCGAAGTGTTACGTATTCCTTGCCTACACTTCAAATGAATGTAATTGCGACACTTCCTTGCTAGGAAATAGCTTCTGCAGATGTCTAGGTATCGTAGCAATAGAGTTCTAATGCTTCTTAAAACGCGATATCGCATCTCATTTCTATGTTTCATGGTAAGATATAATATGATTTGCGAAGTGTCATGTATTCCTCGTTTACACTTCAAATGAATGTTAATGCGACACTTCCTTGCTAGGAAATAGCGACTGCAGATGTCTAGGTATCGTAGCAATAGTGTTCTAATGCTTCTTAAAACGCGATATCGCATCTCATTTCTATGTTTCATGGTAAGATATAATATGATTTGCGAAGTGTCATGTATTCCTCGTCTACACTTCAAATGAATGTAAATGCGACACTTCCTTGCTAGGAAATAGCGTCTGCAGATGTCGAGGTATCGTAGCAATAGAGTTCCAATGCTTCTTAAAACGCGATATCGCATCTCATTTCTATGTTTCATGGTAAGATATAATATGATTTGCGAAGTGTCATGTATTCCTCGTCTACACTTCAAATGAATGTAAATGCGACACTACCTTGCTAGGAAATAGCGTCTGCAGATGTCGAGGTATCGTAGCAATAGAGTTCCAATGCTTCTTAAAACGCGATATCGCATCTCATTTCTATGTTTCATGGTAAGATATAATATGATTTGCGAAGTGTCATGTATTCCTCGTTTACACTTCAAATGAATGTAAATGCGACACTTCCTTTCTAGGAAATAGCGTCTGCAGATGTCTAGGTATCGTAGCAATAGAGTTCTAATGTTTCTTAAAACGCGATATCGCATCTCATTTCTATGTTTCATGATAAGATATAATATTCATTGCGAAGTGTTATGCATTCCTCGTCTACGATTCAAATGAATGTAAATGCGACATTTCCTTGCAAGGAAATAGCGTTTGCAGATGTCTACGCATCGTAGCAATAGATTTCTAATGCTTCTTAAAACGCGACATCGCATCTCATTTCTATGCTTCATGGTAAGATATAATATGATTTGCGAAGTGTTATGTATTCCTCGTCTACACTTCAAAGGAATGTAGATGCGACACTTCCTTGCAAGGAAATAGCGTTTGCAGATGTCTACGTATCGTAGCAAAAGAATTCTTATGATTCTTAGAACGCGATATCGCATCTCATTTCTATGTTTCATGGTAAGATATAATATGATTTGCGAAGTGTTATGTATTCCTCGTCTACACTTCAAAGGAATGTAAATGCGACACTTCCTTGCAAGGAAATAGCGTTTGCAGATGTCTACGTATCGTAGCAATAGAATTCTTATGATCCTTAGAACGCGATATCGCATCTCATTTCTATGTTTCATGGTAAGATATAATATGATTTGCGAAGTGTTATGTATTCCTCGTCGACACTTCAAAGGAATGTAAATGCGACACTTCCTTGCTAGGAAATAGCGTTTGCAGATGTCTACGTATCGTAGCAATAGGTTTCTAATGCTTCTTAAAACGCAATATCGCATGTCATTACTATGTTTCATGGTAAGATATAATATGATTTGCGAAGTGTCATGTATTCCTCGTCTACACTTCAAATGAATGTGAATGCGACAATTCCTTGCTAGGAAATAGCGTCTGCAGATGTCTAGGTATCGTAGCAATAGAGTTCTAATGCTTCTTAAAACGCGATATCGCATCTCATTTCTATGTTTCATGGTAAGATATAATATGATTTGCGAAGTGTCATGTATTCCTCGTTTACACTTCAAATGAATGTTAATGCGACACTTCCTTGCTAGGAAATAGCGTCTGCAGATGTCTAGGTATCGTAGCAATAGTGTTCTAATGCTTCTTAAAACGCGATATCGCATCTCATTTCTATGTTTCATGGTAAGATATAATATGATTTGCGAAGTGTCATGTATTCCTCGTCTACACTTCAAATGAGTGTAAATGCGACACTTCCTTGCTAGGAAATAGCGTCTGCAGATGTCGAGGTATCGTAGCAATAGAGTTCCAATGCTTCTTAAAACGCGATATCGCATCTCATTTCTATGTTTCATGGTAAGATATAATATGATTTGCGAAGTGTCATGTATTCCTCGTTTACACTTCAAATGAATGTAAATGCGACACTTCCTTTCTAGGAAATAGCGTCTGCAGATGTCTAGGTATCGTAGCAATAGAGTTCTAATGTTTCTTAAAACGCGATATCGCATCTCATTTCTATGTTTCATGATAAGATATAATTTTCATTGCGAAGTGTTATGCATTCCTCGTCTACGATTCAAATGAATGTAAATGCGACATTTCCTTGCAAGGAAATAGCGTTTGCAGATGTCTACGCATCGTAGCAACAGATTTCTAATGCTTCTTAAAACGCGATATCGCATCTCATTTCTATGTTTCATGGAAAGAAATAATATGATTTGCGAAGTGTCATGTATTCCTCGTCTACACTTCAAATGAATGTATATGCGACACTTCCTTGCAAGGAAATAGCGTTTGCAAATGTCTACCTATCGTAGCAATAGTGTCCTAATGCTTCTGAAAACGCGATATCGCATCTCATTTCTATGTTTCATGGTAAGAAATAATATGATTTGCTAAGTGTTATGTATTCCTCGTCTACACTTCAAATGAATGTAAATGCGACACTTCCTTGCTAGGAAATAGCGTCTGCAGATGTCTAGGTATCGTAGCAATAGAGTTCTAATGCTTCTTAAAACGCGATATCGCATCTCATTTCTATGTTTCATGGTAAGATATAATATGATTTGCGAAGAGTTATGTATTCCTCGTCTACACTTCAAATGAATGTAAATGCGACACTTCCTTCCTAGGAAATAGCGTCTGCAGATGTCTAGGTATCGTAGCAATGGAGTTCTAATGCTTCCTAAAACGCGATATCGCATCTCATTTCTATGTTTCATGGTAAGATATAATATGATTTGCGAAGTGTTATGTATTCCTAGTCTACACTTCAAATGAATGTAAATGCGACACTTTGTTGCAAGGAAATAGCGTTTGCAGATGTCTACGTATCGTAGCAATAGTGTTCTTATGATCCTTAAAACGCAATATCGCATCTCATTTCTATGTTTCATGGAAAGATATAATATGATTTGCGAAGTGTCATGTATTCCTCGTCTACACTCCAAATGAATGTATATGCGACACTTCCTTGCAAGGAAATAGCGTTTGCAAATGTCTACGTATCGTAGGGATAGAGTTCTAATGCTTCTTAAAACGTGATATCGTATCTCATTTCTATGTTACATGGTAAGATATAATATGATTGGCGAAGTGTTACGTATTCCTTGCCTACACTTCAAATGAATGTAATTGCGACACTTCCTTGCTAGGAAATAGCTTCTGCAGATGTCTAGGTATCGTAGCAATAGAGTTCTAATGCTTCTTAAAACGCGATATCGCATCTCATTTCTATGTTTCATGGTAAGATATAATATGATTTGCGAAGTGTCATGTATTCCTCGTCTACACTTCAAATGAATGTAAATGCGACACTTCCTTGCTAGGAAATAGCGTCTGCAGATGTCGAGGTATCGTAGCAATAGAGTTCCAATGCTTCTTAAAACGCGATATCGCATCTCATTTCTATGTTTCATGGTAAGATATAATATGATTTGCGAAGTGTCATGTATTCCTCGTTTACACTTCAAATGAATGTAAATGCGACACTTCCTTTCTAGGAAATAGCGTCTGCAGATGTCTAGGTATCGTAGCAATAGAGTTCTAATGTTTCTTAAAACGCGATATCGCATCTCATTTCTATGTTTCATGATAAGATATAATATTCATTGCGAAGTGTTATGCATTCCTCGTCTACGATTCAAATGAATGTAAATGCGACATTTCCTTGCAAGGAAATAGCGTTTGCAGATGTCTACGCATCGTAGCAACAGATTTCTAATGCGTCTTAAAACGCGATATCGCATCTCATTTCTATGTTTCATGGTAAGATATAATATGATTTGCTAAGTGTTATGTATTCCTCGTCTACACTTCAAATGAATGTAAATGCGACACTTCCTTGCTAGGAAATAGCGTCTGCAGATGTCTAGGTATCGTAGCAATGGAGTTCTAATGCTTCCTAAAACGCGATATCGCATCTCATTTCTATGTTTCATGGTAAGATATAATATGATTTGCGAAGTGTTATGTATTCCTCGTCTACACTTCAAACGAATGTATATGCGACACTTCCTTGCAAGGAAATAGCGTTTGCAAATGTCTACCTATCGTAGCAATAGTGTCCTAATGCTTCTGAAAACGCGATATCGCATCTCATTTCTATGTTTCATGGTAAGAAATAATATGATTTGCTAAGTGTTATGTATTCCTCGTCTACACTTCAAATGAATGTAAATGCGACACTTCCTTGCTAGGAAATAGCGTCTGCAGATGTCTAGGTATCGTAGCAATAGAGTTCTAATGCTTCTTAAAACGCGATATCGCATCTCATTTCTATGTTTCATGGTAAGATATAATATGATCTGCGAAGAGTTATGTATTCCTCGTCTACACTTCAAATGAATGTAAATGCGACACTTCCTTGCTAGGAAATAGCGTCTGCAGATGTCTAGGTATCGTAGCAATGGAGTTCTAATGCTTCCTAAAACGCGATATCGCATCTCATTTCTATGTTTCATGGTAAGATATAATATGATTTGCGAAGTGTTATGTATTCCTAGTCTACACTTCAAATGAATGTAAATGCGACACTTTCTTGCAAGGAAATAGCGTTTGCAGATGTCTACGTATCGTAGCAATAGTGTTCTTATGATCCTTAAAACGCAATATCGCATCTCATTTCTATGTTTCATGGTAAGATATAATATGATTTGCGAAGTGCTATGTATTCCGCGTCGACACTTCAAATGAATGTAAATGCGACACTTCCTTGCTAGGAAATAGCGTTTGCAGATGTCTACGTATCGTAGCAATAGGTTTCTAATGCTTCTTAAATCGCAATATCGCATGTCATTACTATGTTTCATGGTAAGATATAATATGATTTGCGAAGTGTCATGTATTCCTCGTCTACACTTCAAATGAGTGTGAATGCGACAATTCCTTGCTAGGAAATAGCGTCTGCAGATATCTAGGTATCGTAGCAATAGAGTTCTAATGCTTCTTAAAACGCGATATCGCATCTCATTTCTATGTTTCATGGTAAGATATAATATGATTTGCGAAGTGTCATGTATTCCTCGTTTACACTTCAAATGAATGTTAATGCGACACTTCCTTGCTAGGAAATAGCGTCTGCAGATGTCTAGGTATCGTAGCAATAGTGTTCTAATGCTTCTTAAAACGCGATATCGCATCTCATTTCTATGTTTCATGGTAAGATATAATATGATTTGCGAAGTGTCATGTATTCCTCGTCTACACTTCAAATGAATGTAAATGCGACACTTCCTTGCTAGGAAATAGCGTCTGCAGATGTCGAGGTATCGTAGCAATAGAGTTCCAATGCTTCTTAAAACGCGATATCGCATCTCATTTCTATGTTTCCTGGTAAGATATAATATGATTTGCGAAGTGTCATGTATTCCTCGTTTACACTTCAAATGAATTTAAATGCGACACTTCCTTTCTAGGAAATAGCGTCTGCAGATGTCTAGGTATCGTAGCAATAGAGTTCTAATGTTTCTTAAAACGCGATATCGCATCTCATTTCTATGTTTCATGATAAGATATAATATTCATTGCGAAGTGTTATGCATTTCTCGTCTACGATTCAAATGAATGTAAATGCGACATTTCCTTGCAAGGAAATAGCGTTTGCAGATGTCTACGCATCGTAGCAACAGATTTCTAATGCTTCTTAAAACGCGATATAGCATCTCATTTCTATGTTTCATGGTAAGATATAATATGATTTGCGAAGTGTTATGTATTCCTCGTCTACACTTCAAAGGAATGTAGATGCGACACTTCCTTGCAAGGAAATAGCGTTTGCAGATGTCTACGTATCGTAGCAATAGATTTCTAATCCTTCTTAAAACGCGATATCGCATCTCATTTCTATGTTTCATGGTAAGATATAATATGATTTGCGAAGTGTCATGTATTCCTCGTCTACACTTCAAATGAATGTAAATGCGACACTTCCTTGCAAGGAAATAGCGTTTGCAGATGTCTAGGTATCGTAGCAATAGAGTTCTAATGTTCCTTAAAACGCGATATCGCATCTCATTTCTATGTTTCATGATAAGATATAATATGATTTGCGAAGTGTCATGTATTCCTCGTCTACACTTCAAATGAATGTAAATGCGACACTTCCTTGCTAGGAAATAGCGTCTGCAGATGTCGAGGTATCGTAGCAATAGAGTTCCAATGCTTCTTAAAACGCGATATCGCATCTCATTTCTATGTTTCATGGTAAGATATAATATGATTTGCGAAGTGTCATGTATTCCTCGTTTACACTTCAAATGAATTTAAATGCGACACTTCCTTTCTAGGAAATAGCGTCTGCAGATGTCTAGGTATCGTAGCAATAGAGTTCTAATGTTTCTTAAAACGCGATATCGCATCTCATTTCTATGTTTCATGATAAGATATAATATTCATTGCGAAGTGTTATGCATTTCTCGTCTACGATTCAAATGAATGTAAATGCGACATTTCCTTGCTAGGAAATAGCGTCTGCAGATGTCTAGGTATCGTAGCAATAGTGTTCTAATGCTTCTTAAAACGCGATATCGCATCTCATTTCTATGTTTCATGGTAAGATATAATATGATTTGCGAAGTGTCATGTATTCCTCGTCTACACTTCAAATGAATGTAAATGCGACACTTCCTTGCTAGGAAATAGCGTCTGCAGATGTCGAGGTATCGTAGCAATAGAGTTCCAATGCTTCTTAAAACGCGATATCGCATCTCATTTCTATGTTTCCTGGTAAGATATAATATGATTTGCGAAGTGTCATGTATTCCTCGTTTACACTTCAAATGAATTTAAATGCGACACTTCCTTTCTAGGAAATAGCGTCTGCAGATGTCTAGGTATCGTAGCAATAGAGTTCTAATGTTTCTTAAAACGCGATATCGCATCTCATTTCTATGTTTCATGATAAGATATAATATTCATTGCGAAGTGTTATGCATTTCTCGTCTACGATTCAAATGAATGTAAATGCGACATTTCCTTGCAAGGAAATAGCGTTTGCAGATGTCTACGCATCGTAGCAACAGATTTCTAATGCTTCTTAAAACGCGATATAGCATCTCATTTCTATGTTTCATGGTAAGATATAATATGATTTGCGAAGTGTTATGTATTCCTCGTCTACACTTCAAAGGAATGTAGATGCGACACTTCCTTGCAAGGAAATAGCGTTTGCAGATGTCTACGTATCGTAGCAATAGATTTCTAATCCTTCTTAAAACGCGATATCGCATCTCATTTCTATGTTTCATGGTAAGATATAATATGATTTGCGAAGTGTCATGTATTCCTCGTCTACACTTCAAATGAATGTAAATGCGACACTTCCTTGCAAGGAAATAGCGTTTGCAGATGTCTAGGTATCGTAGCAATAGAGTTCTAATGTTCCTTAAAACGCGATATCGCATCTCATTTCTATGTTTCATGATAAGATATAATATGATTTGCGAAGTGTCATGTATTCCTCGTCTACACTTCAAATGAATGTAAATGCGACACTTCCTTGCTAGGAAATAGCGTCTGCAGATGTCGAGGTATCGTAGCAATAGAGTTCCAATGCTTCTTAAAACGCGATATCGCATCTCATTTCTATGTTTCATGGTAAGATATAATATGATTTGCGAAGTGTCATGTATTCCTCGTTTACACTTCAAATGAATTTAAATGCGACACTTCCTTTCTAGGAAATAGCGTCTGCAGATGTCTAGGTATCGTAGCAATAGAGTTCTAATGTTTCTTAAAACGCGATATCGCATCTCATTTCTATGTTTCATGATAAGATATAATATTCATTGCGAAGTGTTATGCATTTCTCGTCTACGATTCAAATGAATGTAAATGCGACATTTCCTTGCAAGGAAATAGCGTTTGCAGATGTCTACGCATCGTAGCAACAGATTTCTAATGCTTCTTAAAACGCGATATAGCATCTCATTTCTATGTTTCATGGTAAGATATAATATGATTTGCGAAGTGTTATGTATTCCTCGTCTACACTTCAAAGGAATGTAGATGCGACACTTCCTTGCAAGGAAATAGCGTTTGCAGATGTCTACGTATCGTAGCA